>NC_082391.1:2581340-2621340 GCF_031168955.1 Gadus macrocephalus | reverse complement strand
GTATGTGTGTGTACCGAACCCCCCCCTCCCCCATTACCTTCTGCACTGACTTCCTCCTTCTTTCCCTCCTTCTCCTTCTCCTTCTCCTCCTCCTCCTCCTCCTCCTCTTCGTCCGTCTCCCAGGTGCGGCAGCGGTAGCCTCTCTTCTTGAGCGTGTGACACACCAGGAAGCCCAGCAGCCCCGTGACGAAGAAGAGGAAGACCACCAGGAAGATCATGTAGGGGGGGGGGGGCTCCGCGACCGCCAAGGCGTCCAAGTCGCTCATGCTGAAGGCCGGACCTGTCAGATCAAGCAGAGGCCACGCAGCGAGGCGCGTGGGACGGGTGTCAACGCTTTCGAGGTCAACGCTCCAGAAGAATGGGGTTTGATAGGATGGATGATCCCTCAAAAAAACAGAAGAGGCCCGGGAGCGGGAGAGACCAGGAGCGGGAGAGACCAGGAGGGGGAGAGACCAGGAGGTGCAGAAAAGGGGAATCCCACCAGAAGATAATGGGGACAGTTTTTTAACGTTTGAAGCAGCTTATCAGGGCCCCCCCCCCCCCCTGTGTCTTATCAGGCAGCTTTGGACATCATGTTTAAACACACACGCACACATACACACACACTCACTTATCAGCATCACACCAGCACTACATGCAGCACATGCAACGTGTAAACGGGATGCAGTACTCAGAGCCGCCACCAGGGAATACAGATGGGCTGATGGTGGCTTAGGTCTGGCGGTAAAATATTTATAATAAATGAATCCATAATGAACATACATAGGACACTCAAGGGTCAGCACTTAGTGGGTTCAGCAGACTTGCACAGGGATGGCCAAGGCCAGTCAGATGATGGGAAACAGCATTTCAATATCCTTTTCTTTTCAATTGTACACAAATCATATATTGTGTTATTTGCTGGCTTCTTTTAAGTCTGTATAGCACAGGCCCACCACAACAATTCATCACGCTGTTCAGTATCAAGCTGTCTCAGCTGATATGAGTACACACCTCGTGGAACAAGCACGTGCACTCTCTCTCTCACACATACACACACACACACACACACACACACACACACACACACACACACACACACACGCACACGCACACACACACACACACACACACACACACACACACACACCTACACACACACAATCTGGGAAGTAAAGAAACCCTCAGGCCAGCGAAGCAGCCCTACATCGTGTGTGTGTTTACAGGCTACAGAGATATTTGGCCCAAGGGAGACCCAGTAACCACAAGCCGACCAATGTAATGATTAACTGATCCATTGAGAAAGAGATGCTGCGGCTGGCTGCTTGCTACGTGCTTCTGCTTTTTCTCAGCAGGTACAAACTCTCACTCTTTCCATTGCTCTTGTAAAAGAGTTTCTTCTTTTAATAATGGCCGCATTGAATGCAGGACGACAGGAAACGTGGGAAGGGAAAGATAAACAAAGGCAGAGAGAGAGAGGGAGGGAGAGAGACTATCCAATAGAGTAGTGCCGAGCTCACTAATGGTATGTATCATTTTGTGAGAACAAAGTATACATTAAGAATAGCATTTGTATTCAAGCATATTCTCTCCCTCTTTCTTTCTCTCCATCTCTGCCTTTAAAACATACACCCACACAAACATAGAGAGCCATGACTGCTACATAGTCTCTTGACCCTTGACCTCTCTTGGTTCAGTGCAGTCTGTTCTCACAGAATCAACAGGACTTTCTTCTGAACCATGTATGCTTGTGCAGAGCGATCGCTTAGCTTCAGTTAGTAGGTTTGCTCTTTTTCCCATTATGCATGTGTTGCACTCCTTTCGGGTGTCATTATATCTGCCTTTTTTTTATATGGCACCTGCTGGCGTCAATGTGTCTTCGAACTGGAAACCTAGCACCTAACTACTGTAGACCTCTTGCCTTTGCAACACCTGACACTGCGGTGGGGTGTCGATGTCTGGGGTGCTGAATGAGTCATGATTCCATTCTACTAAAGTGCTGCCAACGGTTTCCTGCGATGCCCGTTGCAGCATTAAGCTCAGATTGTATTCAGTTATTGCACAGCAAGTGTGAGACGTGCTGCAGCCAGAGCTGTGCAATAAAACATCTTTATGGCCATCGGATAAGACAGGGAAAAGCAACACACACACACACACACACACACACGCACACACATATAAACACACACATATAAACACACACATACCCACTCTCTGCATTAAGAAGATTGTGGGATAGGCAGCTTTATTTTGACCTCAACAGGAAGCATGTCCTGCTACATGTGGTGTGTGTGTGTGTGTGTGTGTGTGTGTGTGTGTGTGTGTGTGTGTGTGTGTGTGTGTGTGTGTGTGTGTGTGTGTGTGTGTGTGTGTATGTGTGTGTGTGTGTGTGTCTGTGGGCATGTGTGTGTGTGTGTGCGCGTGTGTGTGTGTGTGTGTGTGTGTGTGTGTGTGTGTGTGTGTGTGTGTGTGTGTGTGTGTGTGTGTGTGTGTGTCCACATGCATGTATACAGCATGTGCTCCGGCTGGCCATGGCCCACATGTCTTCTCCTCAGAGTAACCCAGGAGACACAGGCTTGTCATCTCCCTAGCCGTCTCCCATCCTAAACACGGCGAAGACAGAACCTCTGCAACACGTGCCCATGTTCCAGTGCCCTGGACAGCAGCAGCCCGTCATGTCCAGTGTCCTCAAACTCTCTCACCGTCCCCGGCAGTCACACGCGGTGGAACCGGTGAGCAAGAGAGGTAGAGGGAAAGAACAAGGCTGTACCAGGGATACACCCACAGAGACAGTCATATACTCTATGCCCCTGTGTGCGTGTGTGTGTGTGTGTGTGTGTGTGTGTGTGTGTGTGTGTGTGTGTGTGTGTGTGTGTGTGTGTGTGTGTGTGTGTGTGTGTGTGTGTGTGTGCGTGCGTGCGTGCGTGTGTTAAGTGCGCCTGCTTGAGAGACCAACTTCATAACATAGGTGGCTGTCGCTGCTTACTAAAGTAAGGTCGACCCTAAGAATTGATTGATCCGGGCTTCAAATGGTTGACTCAGAACGGCCCTCAGTGCACCCTGCATGACTTCATGCCTGTCCTGCCTGCTAAGCTTTTGTCCTCAATAAATATTGTATCACCGGTTACGAGACCAAATAAACCAAGTGCACTGTGATGTCCTTTAAATGCAAGTCTCGATAAAATGCATAGGCATGAATCGTATGCACATAATGTTAGTTATGTGCTTTATTTTAATAATGTGTAGCTACAAGCTGCACCAATCTTAACTAACCAATGATTTCAATAAAGTGTATGCTTTATTTTCGCAATATGCCATGAAGTTATTGAGCAAGGCACTTTTTTTGTTATTGAGCAACGCTGAACTAAAGGGATGTAGGACTCGAACAATAGTAGGCCTACGTAACATTCACAAACATTTCACAATTTGCTTATCAATTGTGATTATTCAATAACCGATATCTGTGCTGCGTTACAAAGGGGTTCAGTTGCCTTACACAACACACACAGAGAGACAGAGACAGAGAGAGAGAGAGAGAGAGAGAGAGAGAGAGAGAGAGAGAGAGAGAGAGAGAGAGAGAGAGAGAGAGAGAGAGAGAGAGAGAGACAGAGAGAGAGAGAGAGAGAGAGAGAGAGAGAGAGAGAGAGAGAGGAGAGAGAGAGAGAGAGCGGAGAGAGAGAGCGAGAGAGAGGGAGAGAGAGAGAGAGAGAGAGAGAGAGAGAGAGAGAGAGAGACGCACACACAACTATCATTACCTTGCAGAACCACCAACCGACAAATTCATTCCCCGTCCCTTCCTCGACACCCTCCTCCTCCCGCCCTTGACGCGCGGTGGCCTTCTGGGTCCTGCCGATCGCGCGCGCGCGTGAACAGGACTACACACGCAGTCACTAATTAGCCAATAGAGCATCATCACATCACTGGTCCTTTAGCTTTAGCAAGGGTATGGTGGACATCCTGATCACATCATCTGCCAATGACTGCTGCTGCGCCAACCCAGATTCCCCCCGTCCCAGATCTACCCGGTCCCAGATCCCCCCGGTCCCAGATCCCCTTGTCCCAGATCTACGCGGTCCCAGATCTACCCGGTAGCCTACCTGATTTTCCGGGTCTGTCTGATATATGAACACTTGGCCGGGACGGTATTATAAGTTCAGACCCTATTTATTTTTATTTTTTTATTTTTATTTAACCTTTATTTAACGAGGAGAAGTCTCATTGAGATTAAAAATCTCTTTTACAATGAAGATCAATGAATCGCCTTGGTTTGGCAAATGCGCATGTTAGAGGACGAGGTGGGCCAACCTGACTGTTAGGTGGTGAAACGACCTCCGAGCGCTTTCTGTCCCAACTGCGGATGATTGCACCGTGAGCTTCATGTTGAGACAGCGCGTTCCTGTCAGGGAGACTGCAGAGGCTCTTCTGGTTCTCCTTATCCCACATTCAACAACATCCCCACCTTTCGTCACCACACACTTGACGTTCCCGCTCCTAGTCCATAACATACAATAAGCCCAGCAGCGACATGCAGCTGAATCTGATACATATATAAATGTATGTAGCCTACTCACGGTTAGTTAGGAGGAGAGCCAAGCCATCGTGTCGCCTCCTCAACTCAGCAGGTCTCGGAGCCTGACGGTGATGACGATGATGATAATGACGCGCCGGTCCACCCAAAGGGGCATGGCCAGAATGGTTTAGCAAAAATAGTGCAAATTAGTGTGCAATTTAGTACAAATACAATATAACATCAAGAATCCAAGGTCCTTATAGTCAGTTGAGAGGCTACAGGCTCATCTCAGTCCTCCTCTGATATCTGATTAGTCAGACTAAAGATTATAGACCTAATACCAACAGTCCATACTTTCACAATGGAAATGCACACATATGACTATACTAAAACGTTATAATCCGACTATGGTAGTAGCCCTTAATGTATAGACAATGAATTCAAATGTGTGTATTTAACATTGAAAAAGAAAGGCTACCATCAACCCTTTCTTTTACGATGGGATATATTGGTAATGATTGTTTTAGGTAAAGTAAATTCTGTGTCTGGCTCTGTGGGTGAGGGCTCCACCTAGAGGTCACTTTTAGTAATTCACCCGGAAACCTTTCAAAACACCTATGATTCCGGTCATAATTTAAACCTGAAAAAAAAAGTTTCAAAGGCCTGTAAATCGGTGTTTGAAAACTCGACACCTTTTGTGTGCTATTTTTCCTTCCTCATAATTTTCCCATACAGATTTTCAAAGTTTATATAACAGTTATAACAGTTTCATAACAAACTCGCGAAGAAGTAAAAGTTGCATCACATTTTGAACTACACACTTTTTCCATCTAGTTTCTATTCGCGTTTTTGATTTTCTGTGCCGTTAAATTAGTTAACTATTATGAAGAAGCATTATGCTAACGCGGATCTGCGCAGACTTTGGACGCCACGACTTTCCCAGTCAAGGTTGCATAGCAATGGCAATGTTTAATAGTGTGTCTTCACCGAAAAGGAGTTCAGTGGCACCGTCTACGGAGGTGGCACCAACGCTGCTGGTTCATGTGTGAAATATTCATGTTTGATAGGTTGTTAAAGGTCCAATGACAGGCCAACAGGTGTGAGTGTGATTAGCCATTACAAGCCGTTTTGAAATTCTGGCTCTTATGCCATCACAAGGTAGACATGCCAACTTGTGATGTCATAAGAGCCAGATTCTCACACCTGGTGGCATGTCATGGGACCTTTAAGAAATTCTGAAGATGTTACTGTTGTAACGGTGTCATCCAGATTCCTCAGACACCAGCCTTCCGAGTTGCAATTGTGACGTCTTTTCCGGTCTCGGAGCACTTATACCGTTCCCGTTCGACTTTGTGATTGTGTCATGAAATTGGCTAGTCCTTGTTTATTGTAAGCTACATTAGCCTCTTTAGCAAACCAGCTTGAAAACAAACAACACAACTTTACAATGTATTGCACGCACAGCGACCCGCAAGTAAGCTGGGAGATTTCCCGACACGGAAAGATGGTGTCCGAGGAATCTGAAACACACCATGATCAAGGTCATCAAAATAAAACTAATGAGAACACATAAGACACTAACTTGAATCTGATTCCTCCATTCAATTAATTATCTGTTTTTCTTACATTTTTACATCGTGGGTCACAAAATGTCTTTAGTTTCGTTTTATATATATATTTATATATAAAACTAAAAAATATTAAATTAAAAAATATCAATACTATTACTATATTTTTACTAGCTATATATATAAATATGTATATATTACTATCTATAAGCTTCAATCTGCAATCAATCGAATATCTCAACAATATCTCAATAGCAGCCAACAAACTCTTACCTTCGGCACCATCCCACAACAGACAACTTTCGATGTCAAGTTGTCTGTTGTGGGATTTTGTGACCCCGTGTGGTCATTTTGTGACCCACGGTTAAAGCAAAAAGTTAAGTTGTGGAGAAAAGAGGCTGAACATCGGCAGCGATTAGGTTTTATGGACCACTGAAATCACGCATGAAATGACGAACAAGATGTGGAGGTTGCGAGCAAGGATATCTAAAGGGATTTGGACAAAGGTTAAGGAATGGAGGCATACATTTAGGAGATTTGACTATTCGTAGAGTCCCCCGGCCTTCGGAGTTGCACTCGTCATTTTCGGTCTCTGTGCACTTATAGCGTTCCCATTGAAATTGGCTTTTCGTTGTTTATTCTTAAATACATTACCCTCTTTAGCAAAACTAGCTCGAAAAACAAACAACAACACTTTACATTTAATTGCACGCACAGTTAGGCCATGCAATGCATAAATTGGTGACCGGAATAAAGTAGCAATGTAATCAAGTGTGTAAGAGCATTTAAAATCAACATTAAAATGACCAATTTGGTACAAATACAGGGAAAATAAATCTCTTTACAGGCGCTGCCATTTTTATTGAGAGTATCATTACTGAACTCGGTTGCCGCCTTCAAAAAGATCTGAGTTTCCGGGAGTTTCGGAGGTTTCGGACTTTAAGCTAGGATGAAAGTGCTTTGTTTGAACACTCAGTTGGGTCGGATATTTCGCTTGGAGTTTCGTGCGGAAGTAAAGCATCCCGAGTCCTCCGAGATCATGGTTGCTCATTTCATTGATAGACTAAGGTGAAATTGCAGCAAGCACTAGAGGCAAACTTAACACCCATTCTAACATTTTGCAATATGATACATTATAGCTTACAATTATAAACATCACCTGATAAATTCTCGCTCATGTTCAACCATCGCAAGCAGTTCAAATTGATTCAGCAAAGAATTGCAAAAGGGTCCCTGCGGGCATCCATACTTGTGGTTGTTTTGATATCTCGTCTCAAGAACAATCTGTTTTTCGGTTTTATGTCATAGCCTACGAACTTCTGATTGGCGTTTCCTGATCACTCTTATTTCGGTAAAAAAAGGGAAGGTTTACGTAAAAACACGTAAGAGCTTCCGAACCTCCGAGCTGCTTTGAAGGCGGCATAAGGTCCGAACCTCCTAACTTCGCGGAAACTCCGAGCGTTTTGAAGGCGGCATGTGTAGTCCCTCGTGACAGCCACAACGTTCCGAGCAAGTCTGTCTGTTTGTAGTTGTTGATGTTATCTTCCTCCGTTTGACCACAGGTCAGATGCTCTGTTCAGGACTATATTTCCCAGCATGCTAAGGGGCTTCAGTCAGAACCAAATCCACATCGCAGGTTATGCCGCCTTCAAAACGCTCGGAGTGTCCGGGGGTTTCGGAGGTTCGGACCTTAAGCTCGGAGGAAAGTGCTTTGAACACTCTGTTGGGTCGGAGTTTTCGCTCGGAGTTTGGTGCGAGTTACCCGAGTCCTTCGAGTTCACGTCACATCAATGACTGCCCATTTCATTGATATACTTAAGTGAACTTGCAGCAAGCACTAAGGGGCGAACTTAACACCCGTTCTAATGTTTGCATCATGAACATGGATATGAACATGGACCTATTAAACAAGTTATAAAGTCTAGTCTCACGAACGATCTGTTTTTCCGGTTTTATATCATAGCCTACGCAATTCTGAGGGGCGTTTCCCGAACGCTCTTATTCCGGAAGAAGGGAAGGTTTACGTAAAGTCACCTAAGAGCTCCGAACCTCCGAGCTGTTTTGAAGGCGGCATTAAACTCATCTAGCCTCCCTGTTGGGTACAGCAGCTAGTCGTTAACTGCACTGTTTTGACAGGCTTGGTCCTGACATGTTTTAAGGTACGGTGTAGTTCTTTATCGTTGCTTTTATATGACATGTTCTGCTTTATGATGTTAATGGTAACCAGTATCACCCAAGTGCACGTCAGCAGACGGTAACATGTCACCAGCTATCTGCTAGCGTTAGCCTTTACAGCTGGTTTATTGACACGTCCTGCACATATCTTAAATCGTCACATTTAATATTGAAGTACAATGCATGAGACCGCTGGACAAACGAAAGAGACAAGTGACATGTTTTAATTCTGAGCTATGACAAATGAGCTGTTTAGATTCCACACACACACACACACACACACACACACACACACACACACACAGGCTGGACTATCAACACGTCATGCAGATGTTTATAAACGTCCTCTGTTCGCATAAGCCAGCTGTTGGACCAAGGGACACAGCTACTAGGATACAACCCATTACAAAATGAATACACCATGCCGGGAGAGCCCGATGCCTGAGACAGAATGAGTCCACATAGATGTCAGACCTCATGTTACGCTTATTACTTAATAATGTAACACAGAAAGGCCCTTGTTTATAGGCTATTGTTGGTGGATTAGCTACTGTGACAACAAAAGTGAGTAATGTGACTGGTTGGAGAATAAGTACGATTAGGTTAGTGTAAGGAGGAATCGAAGGATAATGGGGGAGTACCGCTATATTATTCTGTTTTTACTCCGATTGTTAACGGTAGCAAAGAAGAGGGCAATGTGTTTTAATATTCACAGACCCATCAAAATCACCTTATTTGATTCCTGACTTGTTTCCAAATGAAGCATATTGCAGTCATTCAGCAGCCATGAGGAGAAGGTCAGTGTGCTTCAGAGATGAAGTCCCCCTTCTGTTCCTCCCTCAGCTGAGCCACTAGATCTGCAGCGATGTCGGGGTCCCAGTGGGAGTTGCCCCCGGAGCTGTGCTGTCGGCCCATGGCCTTCGTGGCGCTGACCGGCTTGGACGTGACCTACAACGCCGTGCACCGCGCCATCTGGGACGCCTTCTGCGCCAACCGCCGCGCCGACCGGGTGCCCATCTCCTTCAAGGTCCTCGCCGGGGACCACGAGTACCCCAAGTGTCGCACCAAGGTAGGCAGGACCGTTCTGCTGCCGCACTAAGAGTCTGTCTTCTGATTTAGATAGAATAAAGGCGTGTCAGGGGATGATAACTTATCCACTATATTCACAGAAAGAGTAGGGAGAGCAGAATGTGTATTGGTTATGTATAACCGATGCAATGCATCAACAGTTCAAGTAGATTTGTTTTATTGAGATTAATTACGGTAATAAAAAATGGAAGCAGAGCCGTGCAAAATATGTGTAAAAATAAATAGCCAGATTTCTAAAAGGGACCCTATTTTACCACTAGGTATGATTGTGATTAGGTATTTCCTGCGACTTTGTAATCTTCACTGCCCTGTGGCATAGTGACGTCACAAGTGGGAGTGTCCTGCCAGACCATGCATTGGACTATTAGCAATTGATAGGCGTATTTATCTATCATACGTCAAGGTGGACACACCCACCTGTGATGTCACTATGTCACAGGGGAGGTAAGATTTGAAACGGCTCGTATTGGCTGATCACACTCCCACCTGGTGGTGAAATAAGTGCTCTTTAAAAAGACATGGCATTGTTTGGTTACGTTTCTTTCTCGTGTGGTTCTCCGTCTCTCTCTCTCTAATCTCTCTCGCGCCCTCACGTGTCTTCCTGCGCTCCAGAGAACCTCCTATGAGTGGTACATCCCCAAAGGCATCCTGAAGACGGGCTGGATGAACAAGCACCTGAACCTGGTGCCCGCCCTGGTGGTCCTGTTCTACGAGCTGGACTGGGACGATCCGCAGTGGAAGGAGAAGCAGTCAGAGTGTGCCACTAAAGTAGAGATAGTCAGGTGTGTGTCTCCACTGCATCTCTCTGTCTCCACTTGGGGTTTTCACTTTCTAATTGTCGTAAAATAACAATCGAACACTTTGTAATGCATTGACTGGTATTGGAGAAGCATAAGAAGAATTTCTCCCATTTATCCGACCCATTTCTTGATGTAACCGGACAGATTTCTAACAAATTTTACAATTTCTCTAGGACCAGTCTACAAGGAAGGAACACGAAAGTTGCAGTCGTTCTGATCCAGAAGAAAACCCCTTTGCCCCCTGGTAAGGGCAGCCCTCCAAGGAGTGACTTTTTGTTGGTATCTTGGTCATCTTAAAGCCAGATGAATTTAAGCCCCTGCCCTCCAATTACTCCGTACACGTGTTACATACATTTTGTTGTTCGATATAATATTGTACGTCATAATATTGTATGTCGTCTTTTACACAGCATTACTTTGTTTCCACTGTATACACATTGGAGGAGGTAACACGGCTTTGGGATCAACTTTATGATGGAAATGTATGTCCTATTATAAGTTCTTTGTTTGTTTTTCCCAGGAGAGGACTTGGTAGCATCCGAGAGGGCATCGTCTCTGTGTAACGCCTGTGACCTGTCTGGAAAGAGCCTGTTTGTCCTGCCTCACACAGACCACCTGGTGGGATACATTATCAGGTACCCTCTATCGTACCACCACTGAAGCACCATCTATCTCCTCTTTGGCAAGAAACAACACGATTAGAACAGCAATAGATGTCTTGAATATGATGTTCTGCAGACCTTAAAATCGCAATGCATTTGACCAAAAATATATAAGGAGTTCAGTACCAATGTTTTCCTACTAAATCAGATTTTTTACATAATAGCATATATCTGTTCAACCAAATATCACGATTTCCTAAAGCACGTCTGCCCCCTGGTGGTCAGGTTGGAGAACGCCTTCTACGAACACGCACAGACGTACTACTACACAGAGATCCGCAGAGTCAAGTCCCACAAGGAGTTCCTGAACAAGACCACACACCAGGTTGGGCTCCAGAGATTAGAGGCCTCTCACGTATACATGCTCTAAAGTTGTGTTTCTTAAGGGGCTCTGGGTACGGTTCAAGAGCACCTTTTAGAATACCTTGGGTCGGCTCATTGCTGACCATTCAGGAAAACTCTTTCCGGAACGGTTTGGGGATTCCATGTTTCCTGTTAATCCCAGGTGTGTGAAGTGCAACTTTCGCATAGGTGCAATTTTTATAGGTGAAGAAGTGTTGGGAAGGAGCAGCAAATAGAGAGAAGACGTCTTTTTGGGTGTTAGTTTCAAAACTCTTTCAAAGTTATATTCTGCTTTCCCTTTTCTCTCTCTCTTTCTTTCTTTACAACTCAACTCTTGTCTTCAGCACCTTTTAAGTGTCAGGGGAAGCCACATTTTTATTTCTCAATAGAACGGGCCACAATTCTTCTCAATAATATTGGGTTAAAATGTACGTTTCATCTCCATTCCTTTTTGCATAGCTGCTGTTTGTCAGGCACCAGTTCAAGATCGCCTTCTTCAGCGAACTCAAACAGGACACCCAGAATGCACTCAAGTAAATCCAAAACAAACTGTCCACAACATTTTTGTCTGTTGTGATGGTGCCGAAAAAAAAAAAAAAATGGAATCACTGGGCTCAAATTGAACCACTGTGCTAATTAGCACATGCTAATTTGTGTTGTGTTTCTGCGTATGTTTGTGTGTAGATACTACAGGACAGCCTACAGCCTGGTACATGAGCTCCGAGCCCACGAGACGAACATGTTGGAAATCAAAACAATGGCTGGATTTATCAACTACAAGGTATGACCCCGATCAGCTTGGTTCAATCTCACCGTACCACCGTACCGGCTGCATTTAACATACACCGCTGTTCCCCGCAGATCTGTCGACTGTGCTTCCAGCACAACACCCCACTGGACGCCATCGCCCAGTTCAGAAAGCACATCGACCTGTGCAAGAAGAAGATAGGCAGCGCTGACCTGGCCTTCGAGCACACCGCCTGGATGTCCAAACAGTGAGCCCCTCGTCTCTCCTTCTCTCGTTTACATGTCTAATGTGGGAGTCCGCATTGACGAGAAAAGCGAAAACTGGAGATAGGAAGAACCCATTTATTTTATTTTATTATGTAGCGGGATAGTGTACCATTTAATATAGTCGAAATCAGGGGTCGGAAACACGACCGTGCCAGTGGTGGCACGCGTGCCACCACTGGCACGTGGCGGCATAATCATTGCTGCCACATAATCATAAAAAATATATGTTTTATTATTAAAATTGTTGACGCACAATGTGTCAGCATAATCATTACTACCGATTTTTTTTTTGCAATTTATTCTGTTTTGGGCATTTCCTTCCAGTGCAAATATGTTTAAATGAGTTACTGAAAGCAGTGTTCTGAAATCGATTAATAGTTTTTAAACCTATGTCGGGAGTAATGGACAAGAAAATATTTAAAATATTGTTGCAAGTGGCCTGATTGCATCGCCTTCACATGGTTTCGCAAAGCTGTACATGTCTTAAAGATATTGATGTGGATGGTTCCAACATTCTCATCTATTCTTGTTTTTTACATTTCTCCACAAAGTGGTGTTTTAAGATGTGGCATATGTAATTGTTGCAAATATAACAACAAAAAAAACATTTAAAATGTTGATGCATGATTGTGGACTATATGGCAATAATACAATTCCAGGGCTTCTGGAAATGTTTTCGGTTGCTGTGTCATAATTCAGCTTAATATTTAATATTGTTACTTAAGGCACACTCTTTAACGAGAATATGTCAAACTGGCACTGCAAGTTCAAAAGGTTGCTGACCCCTGGTCTAAATCATAGTCCAAATCTAACTCTTGCTGATTTTTTATTTTCTCATTGCATCCTCGTTCCCCTCCCCGGTGTGTCTGCGTAGGTTCCAGTCCTTTGGGGAGCTGTTTGACGAGGCCATCAAGCTGGGCCTGACAGCCATCCAGACCCAGAACCCTGGCTTCTATTACCAGCAGGCCGCCTGCTACAGCCAGGACCGCAAGCTCACTGCTCAGCAGCTCTGTCAGGTACCGCCGGCCTCCTGCTGTGGCTGCCAGTCTACCACTATCACGCCTCATAACAATAGAAGTTCACTTATTTTAGGTTTTCTGGGTCGTCTCACAGCCTTCGGTACCAATACGTTTCCACAAATTATTCTTTCAACATTCAGATTATGGTATGGAACTAATGCTAAAATGTACAATGATGAGGTTCAAATAAAAATCAAGAAAGAAAGAAATAAAGAAAAATGTATTCCCTCTATCTTTGAACTGGGACAAAGGGAAAAGTGCCTTTTCTAGTTAATTTGATTTGCTTCCTCATTTGCTACTAGTTTGTCTCAGTGTCAATTAGCAAGGTGTGTTTATGTGGTGGCCTCTGGTTGATTGATCTGCTGGTTGGTTGGCAGGCTGGGGCCGTCTGTCCCACCCCCGACGCCCTGGACACGCCCACAGGGGGGCTGGACTTCTACGGCCAGAGAGCCTGGAGACAAGGACACCAGAGTAAAGAGACACACACACACACACACACACACACACACACACACACACACACACACACACACACACACACACACACACACACACACACACACACACACACACACACACACACACACACACACACACACACACACACACACACACACACACACACACGCACGCGCGCTGGCATCCAAGTTAATATGTTAGATTGAAACACATTGGAAAGGGGATGCCAGATCCACGTTGAACATAGCATTGTTTGGGTTATTTGGCAAAGCTTTTTTATTACTTTGAGAAAGTACGGACGAAAAAACGATGCTATTAACTTTATTAGCAATATTCTATGTTTACCACCTGCTGCAGCATATTGTTTAGATAAGTTGATTGCTTTTCAGTTGCTTTATTGTACCAGCTAAGAGAGATGGCGAGTGTGGAGCTGCTGCAGCATGGTGTTGCACTGTGGTGTTGAGACCCTAGTTGGTGGTGTGTAACCTCTGCTGCCATTGGTTCCCTGCGTCCCCAGGCATCGATCCACCGGACCCAGAGAAAGAGAGGACGGGAATACTGGCCCTTCAGATCAAAGAGAGAGACGTCCCACATTCAGTATGTCTGTGTGCACACACATGCATGCACAAAAAGCACGCACCATTACACATAAATAGACAATGTACATTTTGGACCGCAGACAATGAATAATGAGTGCCATCTGACATAAATACATTTGGCCGGATTCTTCCCTCACAAAATGCAGTGCCTGTAACTCACCAGGATTCCTTGTACTGGTCCGTACATATCTACAGGAACCTGAAGCACTCTTCGGCCTCTTGGATCATACAGAGAGCAATAACCTTTCACCCTAACCCGGGTGCACACTCTGCTCTCCCTGTGTTTGTCTGTCAGCATGTCTGGCTGTGTGTCTGTGTGTCTGTCTCTTACACTGCGACTGTTTCCCTGCAGGAGTTGATCATTGCGCTCCTCAGCAACGCCGTGGCCCAGTTTAAGAAGTACAAGTGTCCCCGGATGAAGAGCCACCTCAGTGAGTAGGGGCCCTCGGCCAGACACTTCTTCAGATCCTGGGGCCCTCGCCCCCCCTACGTCTCAAAACCCCAAGGACCGCGGGGCCTCAGTCAGGACCCTTACCTTTTGACTGACCCACTCTCCCATAGACTATGGTTGTTTTCCATTTCAAACATGTAAATGGCCTCTATTGTCGCCTGACTATATCGGGCAAGTAGCAGGCACGATTATATAACAATTCTACAACAACAACAGCAACTCTTTTCACGAGTGAACCCTAAGTCACTTGAAACCCACCAGGGGGGTAAAGTAACTTATTACAACTACTCAAGTTACTGTAATCCAGGCTTTTTCATGTCATTTAAATGATCTTCACTCTGTTTTTTTTTAGTGGTCCAAATGGGGGAGGAGTACTACCATGCCAAAGACTACACCAAAGCCCTCAAGTAAGTCTGCACCCAGAACCGCCCCGATCCACCGATCAAGTCTCCTACAGACATGTTACACCCAGGTTATTACATGCCAAAAACATGGGCGTATATTCACTCATGACGTGTACGATTTATTGCGTGTCATTTTGTGTGTGTGCATCGAACGTGTCAATTTCAGGCGTCAATAAAGTCTGTGTGTGTGTGTGTGTGTGTGCGTCCCAGGCTCCTGGACTACGTGATGTGTGACTACCGTACCGAGCGCTGGTGGGCCCTGCTGACGGCCATCTTGAGCACGGCCCTGCGCTGCGCCTACCTGATGGCCAACGTCAAGGACTACATGACCTACTGCATGGAGCTGCTGGGCAGAGGTGCACCCCCAGCACCTGCACACGCACGCACACAAACATGTTTACCCACGCACACACCAGTACACACAAAACGGCAGAGGTACACGTGTATACGCACACACGCGCGCGTGCGGTGGAGGTACGCACACACACGCGCCCCAGAGGTACACACACACACACACACACACACACACGCACGCACGCACGCACGCACGCACGCACGCACGCACGCACGCACGCACGCACGCGCGCGCGCGCGCCGGAGGTAAACACATGGCAGAGGGACAAACACACACACAAGCAAACACAAGGCAGAGGTACACGTACACACACACACGCCAGAGAGAGAGACACACACACACACACACACACACACACACACACACACACACACACACACACAATGAGTGGACTACGGTATTGTGTTCGACGTTTTGAACCCCATTCTGGTCAAACATGAACCATAGGGATGTGAGCTGAGCATCCTGTCGTCTAGACCATCCTGCCCTCGTACACAGGGTTATAGATAAATACAGCACGCATACGCATTCAACCATCCAGATCGTTGCCTCCACACAGGGTAAGTGATGCTCGTGTCTCCGTCTCCACCAGCCTCCACCTTGAAGGAGGAGCAGAAGTCCCGGATAGAGAAGAACCTCCTCAAAGTCCTGAAGGTACACGTAGATGGAACGCGCCCCATTCCTGCAACACACTTTAAACGCTGACTCCATGGAGTCCTCAAAGAGTCTCTCACTGCTGGGAACGTGTGTAGAACTAGTGACTGAGACCCGGTGGAGGTAGATAAGGAATCACAGGAAGATAGGCCGGGGTTATAGCGAAGATGGAGGTGTTCCTTGTGTGTCATTACTAACGCGACCCCCCCCTTGCTGCCCCAGAACGAGGTCCCGGACGCCGAGCCGGACTGTGAGCCCAGCGGGTCCAGTGCCGCCGCCGCGCTCTGGAAGGACCGCATGGCGCTGTCGGGCTCCAACGAGTTCAGCATCGAGGTTCAGGACTACGTCCCCTTCAGTGAGTCACACATCGGGACGGCCCCCAGGGCCGGGGGCCAGCCGGGACGGACTTCTGAGGGCCCACATGTAGATGCTTTGGTTGTGGGGACATTGAGATCCGATGTTACAATGGGTTTAAGTTGTAGAAGGTCTGATGCTATTTCTTAAGTGGATCAGGCCCAACAGAACAGAATGAGTTCTGATCTGAATTGATTACAGCTAATCCATTATAGCGCCCTCTGCAGGTCGGTAGAAGCTTCCTTTATGTTCACATCAGGGCTTAAAGACTAGATAAAGAGAAATAATACAATTGTGATACTTGCATGTATAAAAATAAATGATATCCTCCCCCATTATTCTCTCCACAAAAAGTATTCAATTGGATAAAAAATGATCTTCAGTTTCTGCTCGTTCATCATCTAACTGAGACAAACGCCCCCCTCTCTGTCTGACGCCTCAGTCCAGTGTAAGGCGCGCTTCCTGGCTCCCAGCTTCCATGTGGACCAACCGATCCAGCTCCAGGTCTTCCTCCGGGCTGACTGTCCCCATCCCATCAGCTTCAACAAGCTGTCCGTTAGCCTCAGTAACCAGGTACACGTGCACAGAGGCACGCGAATGCACTCACACACGCGCAAACAAAACTATTAAAAAATCTTCTAATTGATTCTTTATGCTTAAGTGGTGATAAAGTCCTGCTGTCCACACCTTGCTCAGGTTTAACACGTCGTTCTAATCTGTGGTAATCTGTGGGTGCAGAGCTACAACCAGTGGTGTGTGGTCGAGGCGTCAGGCCAGGATACAATGCTCCTCACCCCTGGGGAGACCAGCTGCTTCAGCTTCAACTTCGTAGCCAAGACCCAAGACGTGGGCAAGAAGATCGAGGTGAGGCCCGGAGCGAGATGCACGAGGGGGCCGGCTGTCGGGTGGGAGGGGTCGAAGGTCGCATGTCAGTCAAGCCAGTGGGTCTCAAAGCTACGAGCACCAATACAACTGCTGTAAAACAATGTCAGGAAACCAAAGGCCCAAAGAAATGTATCATTGTTTTGTTACATTAATCACACCTCACATTATTAAATCGTTTTAGGCACTGCTATGACTGGGTTGAAGATTTCAACGTCAGTGTGACGTAGGGCTGCTCGATTATGGGGAAAATCATAATCACGATTATTTTGAAATATTGAAATCACGATTATTCAAACGATTATTTTGAAAACATGTATTTATTCAGCATGTCCGATAATTTTTTTTTTATAACAGAACTTGGAAATTTCGCCTTTAAGTAATATAAAAAAAAAAGTACACAACATGGTCAAAAAGAACATGTTCCAAACTATAATGATATACAGATATGTATCCAGCTGTCCTGCCTTTTTCTATAAAACATTTATATAAAGAACAAAAAAAAAATGATGTTAATTAAAACTCGATTATGTTAATTTTGTGATAGTTTGACGCTATAATCGTAATCGCGATCAAAATTAGATTAATCGCCCCGCCCTAATGTGACGTTGAACTGGGGGACCAATCGGGGGCCCCTTATTGTTGCACCCTGTGTTGGAGCTGTGTGTGTGTGTGTGTGTGTGTGTGTGTGTGTGTGTGTGTGTGTGTGTGTGTGTGTGTGTGTGTGTGTGTGTGTGTGTGTGTGTGTGTGTGTGTGTGTGTGTGTGTGTGTGTGTGTGTGTGTGTGTGTGTAGATGACGGGCATAGAGCTGATGCTGGGCAGCGGCCGCTGGGTGTTCCTCAGCTGGAGGGGGGCGGGGGGCGACGCCGCCTCCGCCCACGAGGCCCTGCAGGCCAGCCGCTCGGCCCGACCCCGGGGCCCCGGGTCAGGGGCCCGGCCGGAGGGGGCCTGGGACGCCCTGACCATACAGCACAGCACCATGTGAGACTCAGACGCGCACACACACACACACACACACACACACACACACACACACACACACACACACACACACACACACACACACACACACACACACACACACACACAAGCCAACGCCAACACACACATAAGCCAACACAAGCACACTCACTCACCAAACTCACTCAGTCACGCACGCACGCGCGCGCGCGCGCGCATGTATTTTGATTCTTCAAGTGATGCCGATATCTGTCTCTGTCTCTGTTGTCTCTGCTCTTGTTGTTTAGGATCATCTCCAGAGTTCCCAAGATCTCTGTCCAGCTCAGCCACCAGCCCCCGGCCCTGAACAACGAGATGTACTGCATCACCCTCAGCATCCAATCACAGGAGGAGGGCGTGGCCAGAGAGGTCCGGCTCACCGCCGGCCTCAAGCCCGGTATGGACCTGGCTGGAATGGTTCATGGTGTTGAATCACTTTAATGACATCATGAGGCATAATGTCTAGAGGTTGGTCCACGGTTACATTCTCCTCCGTTCTGTCTTCTTCCTCTCAGGTCAGGATGCCAACCTCAGCCAGGCCACCCATGTGACCCTGGACCGCGGGCAGGTGTGTGACGCCAGCGACCCCGCCCTGCTCCCAGATATACCGCTCGGGGATCTGAACCCAGGCCACAAGGTGAGACCACGCATACACACGCGCATACAAATACACTCACACCCTACTCACTCAGTTTAATCGGAATAATGCGATTTAGTTTGTGAAACTACAGCTTTTCCCATGTTTTGTGTGTTCATGTGTGCCCCACGTTTCGTGTGTGTGTGTGCCCAGGTGGAGCAGCGTGTGTATGTGAGGTGTGTGTCGACAGGGCCCAGGGTCTTCCTGTTCCATGTGGCCTACAGCATCAACACCAGTGTGGACGGACAGGAGATCGACTGCAACTGTCACAAGGTGAGAGGTCAGGAGCACAGCGGCAGGCTCCTCCCCCCAACACACCTGGTCCAGGCTCCTCCCCCCCACACACCTGGTCCAGGCTCCTCGCCCACACACCTGGTCCAGGCTCCTCCCCCCCCCACACGCCTGGTCCAGGCTCCTCCCCCAACTCACCTGGTCCAGGCTCCTCCCCCCACACACCTGGTCCAGGCTCCTCCCCCGACACACCTGTTCCAGGCTCCTCCCCCCAGACACCTTGTCCAGGCTCCTCCCCCAACTCACCTGGTCCAGGCTCCTCCCCCCACACACCTGCTCCAGGCTCCTCCCCCCACACACCTGGTCCAGGCTCCTCCCCCCACACACCTGCTTCAGGCTCTGCTGTTAATGTTACCACGGCAACGCTGCCATGGGTCTTCAGCCACCAGCCAATGAAATAATATTTAGCCTATACTTAATCTGGGTAACACTCGATGTTTTAATATTTTGCATACATTAGTGTTTGTATAAGTATCAATAATGTGCTACGTTCTACGACAAAATGGAAAAGGTGTTTAACACTGAAACGATGCGTGCCCCTTGACACGGGGTCAGCGTTCCCCTGCGTCGGACGGTTTGGGAGTCTGTTGGCGGTTGGAAAATGTAATGACGTTGTCGTTAGTACCGCTGAGTGTTAATTCCTCTCTCCTCGAATTGGTGCTTTCAAGGATGAGACCATCGCCATAGAGACCGTGGAGCCCTTTGAAGTTTCCTCCAAGTTCGTGTCGACCAAGGTCTGATATTGACTCACCCCCTGTACGGTAACATGGTCTATGGACTCACCCCCTGTATGGTCACATGGTCTAGTGACTCACCCCCTGTATGGTCACATGATCTATTGACTCACAGGGGTCATAGCATCTGCCATCTACAACATAAATATACCATTCAATCGTTTTCTTCATCTGATGTTCCTTTTTAGTTTTTAAAAGCGGTGCAATATTGCAGTTAAAAAGAGAAGCAGGAGGATTGAACTGTTCTCCTCTTAGTATCTCGATGACGGCCGCACCCTGCTGAGTCGGTGATGTTTCCCCCCCCCCCCCCGCCCCCCTCCCAGTTGGAGCCCCTGGACCGCGTGGTGGTGGACATCCCCTTCGTGCTGATGACGGACCTCCTGTCCTCCTCCCCCTGGCCCCTGCTCCTCCACTCCTCCTCCCTCCAGCTGGTCACCATGGCGACCTGCACCCCCCACCCCCAGTCCCAGCTGGAGCAAGGTAAGGCCCGCTCCAGTGTGCTTTGAGCTTCGGTAAGAGTGTCAGGGTATAAGATGTATCGATAGATTGGCGCTTAAATAAAACCAAAGGGAAAGGACCTCCTCCTGGCTGAATCTGTGCCTATAGGATGTTTTAACAAGACGTGCTTACGGTGCTGTAGGTAAGATCGAAGAGCTAGAATTTGAGTGTCACTTGTTAGAGGGCCAGAGTTATCCATCAGCTGTTTGTGAGATAAACGCTCTGTGAGATGATCTGTTACGGTTGCCTGTGTGTGAAACAAGCTCCATTTTAGACCAATCAGGGAGATTCTCGTCTCTGATTGGCACGGGGAGTCCAGATCGTCCATGGCCAGATAGAAAGAGAACGTTTGGGAGGGAAGGGGCGTTCACCAGTTCAATGTTGATATGATGCAAAAGCCACATCGCAGCAATCGTTTGTGGCCGACGGATGTTCCTCTGCCTCCCTTGTCCCTCCTCCAGTGGTTCTCCAAACGGGGGAATGTGCCAGCGAGTGTTTCTGCCTCCAGTGCCCGTCGGGCGCTGAGGCCAACGGCACCGTGGCCACGGGGCAGTACGTGATCTCGTGGAGGAGGTAGGCAGCATGCCATGCATCTACAGGCAGACATAAATACCCGTCTGCTGTTCCCCATAATGAGAATTCAGCCATTTTGCCTTATTGTCCTTGATTGCTTTTAAAACAGAACGCAAGCCTTTGTTATCACAGTGAATGGCCTTGTGATGGTGGGGACATATATTAATAAACTCGCCTTGCCTACATGGCGTGCCAGTGCATATGAGGTCAGATGTATGTAGTATATAACCTTCTGGGTGTTTGGCTCTAAAGCTAACCTTGATAGATGGGTGATAGCATGAGACGGCAGCAGGCCCCCATGAGGTCTAGCTGGGCCTGGGCCCTCCATCAAGGAGGACTGGACCCTGATGATCTGGTACCCTTTGTTCTGCCTCAGGGAGTCTTCTAGTCTGGACACTCCTCTGGTCCACACCACCGTCCCTCTGCCACACATCCCCCTGGAGAACATCCCGCTGTACATACACGCTGGTGAGGACACGGGCGCATCCTGCACATGTCTGAAAACATCACATTTAATAATAAAGGAAATGCATGAGACTGCTGGACAAACAAAAGAGACGAGTGACATCTTCTAATGCGCCGGGCAATGACAGATAACTAGTTTAGAGTCCACTGACTGACTGACTGAGGCACAAACACATGTGCAGAGCTAGAGCCAGATGATCAAAATTAGGAATAAATACTTGATATAGCAAAAAGCAAATGCGCTGATCATACAAAGCACGTCCTCTTACTCAAGAACAAACAAGCTTTGAAATCCAGGTCTACATTGGCGGTTTTACTCATTATGTCCACGCAACACAGAGATGTCCCCTCGATATCTTTTTCTATCTTCCCCACGTTGAATCCAAGACACTGACTGTATGTGTCTCCAACCCCGCCTCCCCAGAGCTGCCCTCGTTCGGCCGCGTGCGAGAGACCCTCCCCGTGCGCTACCACATCGAGAACAGGACCGCCCTCGTCCAGCAGGTGGAGATGGCCGTCGAGCCCTCTGACGCCTTCATGTTCTCCGGCCTCAAACAGGTGTGTGTGTGTGTGTGTGTGTGTGTGTGTGTGTGTGTGTGTGTGTGTGTGTGTGTGTGTGTGTGTGTGTGTGTGTGTGTGTGTGTGTGTGTGTGTGTGTGTGTGTGTGTGTGTGTGTGTGTGTGTGTGTGTGAGTGACATCCTAATCCAATCCTATTAAGCCATTGTGGGGTCTGTTCTACAGTGTTTTGATTCTTGAGAAAAAATTCAATGTCTTATGAATCTTACGTTCAATTAAATTAATATTTTTCGGTGTGGAGGGCTAGCCTTCCCCACTGGCGCATCAGCAACCTTTTTGAAAGGCAGAGTGTGTGTGTCCAGGTGCGTCTCCACATCCTGCCCGGTGCAGAGCAGCAGATGCTGTATAACTACTACCCCCTGATGGCGGGCTACCAGAGCCTCCCCCAGCTCAACATCAGCCTGCCGCGCTGCCCCGCCACCGACACACACACGCTGCGCCGCTTCCTGCCCCAGCGCATCTTCGTCAAGGTACACACACACACACACACACACACACACACACACACACACACACACACACACACACACACACACACACACACACACACACACACACAGTTGTCGATTTGCCTATATTATAAGCTACACAACGTGCAACCATTTGCAGAACTAGGACAATAGAGTGCAGAGATGCATACAGGACAAACGTTCCCATGGTGCACACATTGGCAGTTAAGTGAGTTGATTTAGAAACGGTCTTTAAAGTGATTCTTGGTAGAAGTTGTGCAACTTACATTATGATCGTCTGCTCTCCAGCCCCAAGGTCGAGAGCTGGACGACGCGTCCATCGCTGCAGCCTGACGGCCTGGCACCAAGAGACAAACATTCCCTGCTCCGCGTCCAACTACAAATACAGAGGATTGATTGGAGATTTCTTGTTCATTTGGCTTTTGTTAGCCACTGCTCTTGCACAGATTTTAAGTATAGAATGGACAAGGCAGTTTTGTGTGTGTGTGTGTGTGTGTGTGTGTGTGTGTGTGTGTGTGTGTGTGTGTGTGTGTGTGTGTGTGTGTTATATTGTTGTCGTGTTCCAGATGATTTGAGTGTGGATCTATTGGTACAATATTGATGCATCTCAAAATGAGAAACGTTTATTCTCACCTATTTAGGATTAGCCATTAGTTGACAGTTTATTTAATGTGAACTAATTATCGCAGTCAACATTGCCCTGAACCAATAACCATTGAATGCTTAATGCATATATTAGTAATGACATATTAATTGCATATTTGATTAACAATAAGAACATCTGTACTATTACTTTAGTAACGCGGATGAGAAAATGTGTCTGACTACAGTATGTTCAATAAAATAATCCACTCAGTGTTCGGTGTGCAGCCTTTGTGATTCAAACAGTGGTCGTTCTGACTGGTCTCTGTCCGTCAGGACTGAAGGTCCACAGATCAGGCGGGGTGGTGTCTGCCTAGAGCTGACCACACAAACATGCAGGGTTAAAGAAGTATGAAAATATGAAACATCTATGAGATTGTTTTAACATTTTCTGAGGACATTTCACAAATGTCCTAATGGTTTCATTTAACCTGAGCTATGACTGATTACCTTTCTTTCAAGTATGTCATGCATTTTCTAGCAACTATATTTAATAAAAGTGGGATTTAACTGACATTAGACATCACAGCATTTCATTGAGTTGCATGCATCAGTGGAGGCCTCAGTTTGACAAAGAACCAGTGAAGACCAGCAGCATCGATTATCTCCATCCATGGTCGAATTATATCAATGATATCTGGTCACTAGAGATCAGAATGAACAGAACCTTGAAAACAAACAATGTATCGTCCATCGATTATCAACTAAACTCTCCATGTGTAACCTGAGATGACATTTTGAAACCTGGGAACCTGCAGTTTAAAATAATTTTCGGAACCGAAAAGACGCATGTGGAGTAAAAGGTCATGACCCCAGGGGACCGGGCTGCCTCATCCCTTAGTTCAGGACTGTGTTCCACCTGGAGGATGACCGAGGTACCCCCGGAGGATACAGGAGATACACCTGGAGGATGAATGAGGTCCCTACAGTCGGGTCAAATGAACACTAGGACCTCTTAATATACCATTAAAAAGGTAAGATATATACTTATTCGGATTGTGGAAAATAAATTGATGCAAATAAAAAAATAAAATGGGTCTTTAATTTCAAGTCTTAGAAATACATCCGTGTGCCAGGAGGACAGACCTGACCGGAAGTAGAAGGTACAGGCGAACCTGACTTGTGTGCGTCCGCATCCCCGCTGCTCCGCTGGCGAGCTACCTGCTCAAGGCACCGCCGTTTCCCGTGCCTCGCAACGCGTCCCTTTACTGGACCCGGCGTCTCGACTCGAGGAGGACGCACTTCTGCCGCCTGGAGGACCACGCGGCGGTCTTTTTCCCGCGGAACGGAGAGCAGGGCGGCAGGTGTCTCGTGAGACCTGGGGATGAGGAGAGGGGCTCGCCGCGCGCTGCGTCCGCCGCCCGGGTGAATTCATTCGCTGCTGTTAGCGGCCGGCTAACACACCTGTCGGGGGTATCTACTATTCAAACCCCCGCTGTCATCTGTGGTTTCCGGTCGGGACGGATGGGAAAGAGGCGTCACTAGATGCGGCGCGAGGCGGAGCGGCGACGCGCTCGTGCAGGAAGGTGGTGCGAAGGTAAGACGGGTGGAGGAATGCTCGGCTAACGGGAGCTAGCAGGCTAGCCTCACGGCTGCAGGGAGCTATGCTGTTATCGCCCAGTCTAGCATAGCCTAGCCTAGCCTCAGCTAGGAGCACCGACACGGGCGTCTGATGTTGCGCGTAGCGGCGCGTGGTGACGGTACCGCCATGATCACAGTGCGCTCGTGAAACCGCGAGGAGGAGCGACGCGCCATGGAGTCTTTCCTGCAGATCGCCCCCCACTCCCTGGCCATCGTGCTGGCCCGGGTCGGGGTCGGGGCCGGGGAGGCAGGCGGCGCCGCCGGGGTGTCAGAGAGCGACGCGCTGCCGCGGCACCACACCGGCTACGAGATCTTCGCGGACTTCAAAGCGGAGAACACGCACGAACACATGTGGAGCCGGCGGGTCACAGAGGCAGTGCGCGAGACCTTCTTCCTGGGATGGATAGACGAGCACGTCCTGCTGATCCAGGGGAAGGAGGACCACCTGGAGGTGCTGCGGGAGGGCTGGATGCGGAGGTCCCTGAACCCGCCCAGAGGCTTCACCATCACCTACCTCGGTAAGGTCCGCTCAGGTGACACCTTGTGCTGCGAGCCCGGTCAGGAGAGGAGAAGCTGCTGTCAGAGGTTAACGCCTCCAGCCAGCACATACATCTGACCTTAAGTGTGTGTACGTTCACGTGTATGTGTACAGTTATGGTTTGATGACCCACATCTCAGTCCATCTCATCCCATGAGCTGCCCATCAATGATGCTATATGACCCCTGTGGTGGTCACTAGTGTAGAAGCCTGTTGTCATCATCAATGAGTACAATGTGGGTTACATGGTGTGGGCCTACATGTTGTTGTGTGTTTTCATATACTTAGAATATCTGCTGTGTTCAAAATGTTACCAAGTAGACGATGGTCACTGGAAAGAGCAGCTCTGTGAGGAGAGTCTGGTGTCCCGGGAGAGGAGCTCTTTATTCACAGCATTCCTGCCTTTCTTCTCCACAATCGGAGCAGAAAACTCTCGGTTGGTTGGTTTACATGTAGTCTCCAGACTCATTTCTGTCAACACAAAGACTGATGCCCCTGAGGTTCAGCACCTTGTCGTGTGACGTGGATACTTCTCTGCTATTTAACAAACATCATTCAACCCTTTTTGTTTTGGAAGGTTTTGGAAACCCTGTTTTGGAAACCCTATTTAAAACATGACTGGATAAACAATACCAAGGGGAGACATCTTCTTCTTTTGGGTGAAACGTGTGACTGAACAGTTGAGTCATTCACAGAGACGCCTGACGCAGGTGATGTTTGGTATCAGCTGCAGCTTCAACCGTATCACAAGAGTAATGGAGACGTCTGGACCGTCTTTAAAAGCGTTCTATTAAAAGGTGGTTTGTTTTGTAAAGAGAGTTGAAGAGAGCAAGGTTTTGAACCCAACAACTAAAAACTAATCCTCGCTCCGTCCCTGGGATTACCGTCATCGAGAAGGCTTGTTTTCACTAGTGATTGACGGGCAGGATGGATTCCCGGAAGGATTCGGGGGAAGAGATGCCCTGATTGGTCAGAAATGAGGCCGAACTATAAAGTTTTGCAGTCCAAGGTTGAATTGATGCAATGATATTGAAACGGACGTTCTCGTAGTGCATTTCACTCACTCATAGCTGATGGTCAGCTATGGTATTCGTAACAAATAACACTCGGATAGCCTTTTATAGATGAGTTGATAGTACGAATATGAAAGGGCTGATATCACCAAAGGTCTGAGGAAGGCTTTTCTGACGACACATGCTCCTATAGTTCAGATCCTCAAACAATCAATTCTGAATTTGAAAAATTAGTCCTACTTCAAGATCACTGAAACAGGACGGGTTTCAGGATGTTCCGCAGCATGTCGCACGTATCATAAACATGACCATAGCAAAGTTCAATGCCGTCAATGCTCCGATACCAACTCGGTGACTTGCTTTGGACTCCCTCACCTAAAGGACGAACGGTGGAGGTGTTGTACATCCGGTTTACTGCGCGATTGTTTTATACTTAACATGGCCTGGTGCTGGCTCTGCAGCCTTCGAGGAGATCTCCCAGGTGTGTGTGTGTGTGTGTGTGTATGTGGTGATGGCTGTTTTAACCTGTGATCACTGTGTCCCTCAATGGGGAACAGGTGAGTCCAATCAGACAGGCCCAGATGAGGCTGCTTCAACCAGCCATCAGTCACTCCCACAATAACATCTAATGCAGAGAAGGTTTCCGCTATGATCCAACGATTATGTCATTCAAATCAGCTCTGTAAATTTCCTGTAAGAATCAATTGGATTTCCTTTTTTTTACCTGAATTAATACCGATAGTAACTTTTACAGATTGAGAAATTGTGTTCATATGATGCAAGCCAATCGGAAGTTGTATAATATCATTTGTATGTACATGCACATCCTTCCAAACATGATTACGCTTTTGCCTATGGTACTGATACCATCAATAAGCAAAGGACGGAAGAAACACTGCACAACATGGCTGCATAGCCCACGTCCTTTACACTGGAACCTCCTTTCAGGGGAGGAGAGGGAGAAGTCTTCCCTGACTGCAAAGTGTCATGTCTGATAGCACTTGAACACACAGGGTCTCTCTTGGTAAAAGGAGAATACTTTACTAATCACAAAGTAATAATACACAGTAGTCCTATGCCCCTTCAACCTTTGAGTTGGCACAAAGGAGGATGCTGGGATATGTCATACTATATGCTGATATGATTATTTTGGCATGCTATTTTAAAGACAACTTTAGACGGTTCTTCAAACGCCTCCACAAGCCCCATTGTTGTTATTTCTTGCTGAGGTTAGGTTTAGCCCTCGGAGGGCCATAGCACTGCAAGCTATTGCAGAAATGATATGTATCAGCAAACCTTCCGAATGCAGTTGTGGGATGAAGCCCTTAACGTTTAAGGAATGTCTCTGGAGCTGCCATTAGTCAGCAGATCAAGTTACAACAACCATGTGGTGAGTGTCGGCTCCTCTCAGCTCAGACCTGACCGGGCGCTACAGCCTTGGTTCTGTCCTGCCTGGCTGTTTCCTCCCCTCTCTTTATGTATCACTCACACTCACTCACACACACAGAGTCTCTGTCTCTTTGTCTGTGACTGTCTCTGGCTCTGTCCCTCCCTACGACTGTCTCCGTGACCTTACTCCGTCTCCGTTACTGTTACTGTCTCTGTCTGTTCTGGGCACACAAAGTGAAGATAGTTTTTGATTTGAGCCTTTAATCAAGACAAATACTTCCAACGCATCTGTCTTTTGCACTTTCTCTCCCACTCGTGTGTGTGTGTGTGTGTGTGTGTGTGTGTGTGTGTGTGTGTGTGTGTGTGTGGTCGCAAACCCTGAATAGATGGTGTGTTTGAGGCGGTTTGTAATGGGGTTTGAAGACACCTTTTCATTTCTGTGTGTGTCTATACGTGTCTGCCAAACCCCTCGTCTGAGGCGCTGCCAACTGTCCATCGCCTGCAGGCAAGCAGGGTTCCTACTTACCTCTGTATCTCTGTCTCCTCTCTCAATCTAAAGCTATAAGGCTATTCATTAAAAATCATCAATTTCAAAGAGCCTGTCTGGCTTCTAGCTGTGAGCCCAAAGCAAACACATTGCAGCTGAATCAAAGCCTGTACACACACAAAATAAAGAATCTAAATATAACAGACCCTCCCGATTGTTTTTTCTCATCTCCCCATCTCCAGATCTCTGGAATACATGCTACACACAGGACAGTGCTGCAGTCTGAAATGTTTCTTTGCATTCTGAGCGGTCTGGGTCCGACAACATCTACTAACTGCTGCCACCCTGTGGTCATGTGGTGCCAGCACACCCCCGCCAAATGTGAAAGAATGCAATTTTGACTAGCGGTGACAACAATTTGGATCTCTAATGATAGCTTGGTGAACCTCTTAGCTCATATCCATGAACATATTATTCCCTTATTAAAAAAATTTTTTTAATACCCTACAATATAATTTATAAATGTCGCGCTCCCTGTCATAAAGCCTGTAGTAACTGGCTTGCTAACAGGTCACTTATGCAAAATGTTGCAATGGAATTTTGCCAATGTTTTCTCACTCATCTATTACCTTTCTTTTCACTCAGGAATATGCTATACTCCAGAAGTCAAACGGAATCCCATTTCATGTCGTCTTCTTCAACCATTGTTAAATATGTTCTTCAGTAAATAAGCATTGTGCTTGCAGCCTGTCAGACTCTGGTGGTAACTGTGTGGCCAGATGCCCTCGTGTGGCTGGGGAGGCTTCTGAAGTTTATAGCCTAATAGTCCATCTTCTAAGGTAGTTGAAACATGACTATCGTACCCTGGTGTAATTAAGTAGGCCCTTCAAGTCTGCTGGTCCCACACCTACACAGGACATCAGAATGACAGGGAGGAGCATTCTGACTTCAAGGGATCATTTAAGATGTGGAACATTACATGACAAGTCCAGAAGTTGAATGATTCAGTAAATGATTCAATACAATGTCTCACATTCGTGTTGCTTGCTGGCAGTTGCCTTTTTTAAATGTTGCAAATATCGTACTAAACACTCAAATAGGTACTCTCTATTCTTGTAAAGCGCAGGTCTGATGTGTATATACAGCATGGATATAATCCATATATTGTAATTGCATTACTTGTCCACAAGGTGTAAGTGTTACACAGTAATGTACATTTCTCTGTATAGCATGGATCAATAGTTGAACTGTAATGACATCATATAGTAAAAAAAAATGAAAGCTGCAATCGTAAAAACCTATAAACTCTATCAATGTCATGACATGCCGCCCTATAAATCTCATGTGGTCTTTGATGCTCAAAGTGCTTGTTCTGTTTATGGTGCCCACCCTCCACCCCTCCATTTCCTCCTCATGTCATAACCCCCCCCCCCCCCCGTTAGTGATAATGTTTATATTCACATTTAACTCTTGCAGGCAGCTGCAGGCATTCCTTCACCCTTAGTAAGGAGCTATTGTTTCCCGGCCTGCAGCAGGGAGTGTGGGTTCATCATGGTTCATGGATGTGATGTGTGTTTGCATTGTATTGCCTTGAAAATTGCTCCAATCTTTTGCCACGTCATGGATATGGCCATGCCACAGATTCCTGTCCCATGCCGTCGATAATCATGTTTGCATTGAAGAGTCAGGCCTCAACCCTTCTCCATCAAAACATCGCAGTTTAGCCCCATTTGCTTGGCACATGTTTTGTTCTCCTCATTACTCGTGTTTCCTTCTTTACTTTCTTCTCGTCACTCCTGACCCTCGGAATACTTTCTCTTGATCCTCTTGTTGTTAATCTCTTCCCTACCGATACTTAACTAAGGCTGAATGAAGGCTATCATCATGTCCGTTGCCTCTCTCTTCCAATGGTCTAAATCAGACCTGCAGAGAACCATCGTACCTGTTGGTGTAGAGAGCGGTGTGGTCTTTATCTCCACCTCTCATCTCTGGAGTTTTGTCATTATCTCATGGGGGGGAAGACAGTACTTATTCTATACCTTTTAATTTTTTGACAAACACAAACATTTGTGAAATACTGTCATGTGGGTAATGTATTGTTGTACTGCAATAGACAGTACTCCTTGTGTGATTACTTAACTGTCCTACAATGCCCCCTTAATTCCCTTGTTGGTTGTGCGTGTGTATGTCCGTGTGTGCGCTTTTGAGAACGTAAAGGCCGTACAGTTGTGGCGTTACAGTAGTTCAGGCTATATCTGACCGTTTGCCATGATAAGTCAATGACTACACCGATTCTTGGCAAAAACTGGCATTGCTGTCTCTCTCACACACACACACACACACACACACACACACACACACACACACACACACACACACACACACACACACACACACACACACTTTGTTCATTTTACTTTTTAATGATTGATTTCAAGTGACCATCCCTTTTGGAGGTTAGTTTGAAGTTGAGTCAGAAACTACATCTACATGCTAGTTGCCAGCAAGGCACAGATTACATTATGTGGGCCAATACATGTGTAAATTCAATTTTCCAAATCTTGACTGATCGGATGAAGAGTAGAGGTTTTTCTGGGATCAGGGGCAGATACAGATTATTTGCAAGGGAATGGGACAGGAGTAGAGCTACGATTTTAGCTTGTTTAGCTAGCTCCTTGTGCTACGGGCTAGGTGTACAGAAGCTGTTGTGTTACTGAAGTGCAGGATGGCAGAAAGTAGCAGTTGTTCTGCTGTACTTCCTTCCATCATGATGGTGTGATCACACATTTTCTTAATGCTTTTCTTAAAACAATTTACATGAAAAATAAAAAGGTATTTGTTTCAAGCAAATGGGGCAGATTGACAGGAATGTCCCTTTTGCAGAGAATGCTAACCTTTCTGCTTCCTTATCACATAAAACCACTCTTGAGACAACTATTCTTTTGATAGGCCTACATTGAAACAAAGTAGCATCCATTCAATCTTCACAGGAATTGTGAATATACCCACAAACATTTTAGCATCAGATTACCCCTCACATGAAGGCTTCATGTGAGACCTGCCAGGCCAATTAAAGGGGAGTGACATTGTTTGAATACACAGACCCTGCTAAAACTCCACTTCTCAACAGCATTTTAATTATATTGCCTGACTGGAGTGGCTGGGGCAAAACCGTCATCTAAAATGATCTCACACCGCTTTGATTTTGCCACTTGTTTTCTTCTGTCAACCTGGTGAAGCCATTGCATAGGCTGGATGCTACTTATCAATGTGCATGAAGATTCATTACCAGCTGTAAATCACTCTCCCTTCATTGCACGCTGTACTCTAAAGAGGGCCGGTTGTCAGCTCGAAGGCTTCTTCATTTGTACACCTTCATTTACAAAGCAATTACTCGACTGCTCCCTTCATATCTCTGCACCTACCTCGCTTTTAAATCAAATCCATCATACAGTTTGGGCTTTCCGGAATTTCTATCTACCTCAGTCCCCAGAACTCGTACTGAGTTTGGGAAGAGGGCCTTCATGTACTCTGCTCCCTCCGCCTGGAACAGTTTTAAAATAATACAAAAATTGCAGGAACTCATCACTATTAATGATTTTAATAGTGATATAGCATGATTTTAATAGTTTAAAACTCAGCTCAAGAGTTTTTTAATTGCAAATGTTTGTGTGTGTGTTAATGTTTGTGTGTGTTAATGTTTCAATGCACAGTAGTTTATCATCATCACAAAATTGTGCTTTTATTGTGTATCTGCCTCCTCCTTCTTCACCCTCTGGACTGTATTTGTCTCTACTATGTCTGTACTTTCTTTTTAGGTTTGTCATATAATTTCACTATATTTTACTGCTGCCATCGTGGCCAAGCTTTGCTCGAAAAAGAGGTTATTTGATCTCAGGCAATTCTTGCTTGGTAAAATAAAGGTTAAAAAAAATTAACTATGTGAAAATACTATATTTGAAAAGTATAACCACATGGAATCATTAGTTAACATCAGAGATGGTACAGAAAGCAGAAATGTGAAGACAAATGTGTCTTACAGCTCCTTGGGACCCACTTTGGTTGCATTGCATTAATGTGTGTAGAGAATGAATTGCCCTACAATTTATATTTCCACATATTGGATCACAATCAACCCGCTGTGTGTTCAGTGGGTCTCGTCTCCGGCCCGTCCTCCCCACCTCAGACCAGGCAAGGGGGAGGAATGGGGATACCATGATGGAAAGACAAAGGACAGCTGGCATTCTTTCCCCCGTGATCTCCTCATCGACTAACTAGTTCCCTTGTTGACCTCCTCTCACTGACTAACTAGTTCCCTGGTTGACCTCCTCTCACTGTCTAACTAGCTCCCTGGTTGACCTCCTCTCACTGACTAACTAGTTCCCTGGTTGACATCCTCTCACTGTCTAACTCATTCCCTTTGTTGACTTCCTCACTGGCTAACTACTTCCCTGGTTGACCTCCTTTCACTGATTAACTAGTTCCCTGGCTGACCTCCTCAGTGACTTACTAGTTCCCTGGATAACACCACAGTAGACTGAGGCTGTGACTAGTTGTTAGAAGGTAAACAGCTCATACATTTACGGGCAACGAAGTCCAAGTCGCTGTAATTACAGCTGAGTGTGTTTACCGAAATGGTTCTGCTTATCCAATCTACAATTACATAAACCAATCTAAATGTAGACTAAACCACGTTGGACCACGTTGTGATTTGTATTCTTCCAGTCTACATCGTAGGCTTATTAAGAGCAGTGAAATCCTTTGGGTGTAAACATTTTGGTGTGTGTGTGTGTGTGTGTGTGTGTGTGTGTGTGTGTGTGTGTGTGTGTGTGTGTGTGTGTGTGTGTGTGTGTGTGTGTGTGTGTGTGTGTGTGTGTGTGTGTGTGTGTGTGTGTGTGTGTGTGTGCTGCCAGAAAGGAATCAATATGGCCCGAGTCCAATGCTGTGTTAGTGTTTGTGTTTTTTTTTTACTTATGTATGTCTCAGTAGTATATCGTTAACTACCTCTGCCAAGGTTGCTTCTACAGTCTTTCAACGCATCCTGGTGAATAATATGCTAAGGTTGTAGCATTTAGAAGTGCAATTGCCAATAGGAGCAGCTGGTTTTGTTCTGTGATTCAGTCCAGTGTTTTTAGTATGACCTGTACTTTTTGTGTTTTGTAGTAAACTATTATTGGTTTAATGGCAGGCTAGGAGAAAGTCCATACTTTATTATTGCTGGCAAACGTGAAATAAAATTTGATTCTTATAATAATGTGAAATATTATTTAATACTTTACTAAGTTTAATTGAGGTACAGTTTATGGTTGTGAGACAGAAACTATTGTATTTACTTTTCCTATTGGTTTAGTTAATTTGTTTTTGCTATTAAGCCCAGACAAAGTAAGGTTTTCTCAACAATGATGGCTGCCTGAGTAAACAACGATCGACTAGTAAATCTGTTCTTACGATCATTGGTATGATTCTTCAAATGAACCAGTGGCCTGCACAGAGAGACCTCAGCAGCTATCCTCACAGCTGCTATAGCTGGAAGAAGAATGACTGCACGCACACTCTACATCTTTCAACGTTTCCCTCTAGAGGTGGTGTTTGGGTGGATGGGGCGGGGGGGGAGTTGCGTCGGTGACCTTCAACCTTCTACCCATTTAGAGAAGTGCTGTGATGTCATTATCTCCCGCAATACGCTGTAGAGCTAAATAGGATACATGGAGCTACATAGCATGTCTGCACTATTGCACCCATGCCAAGTTCTCCAAACTTGCGGAGGGACACGTGGTATACTCTATAAGACATATACAGTGAGCAAATGGGTTTGAGAGCTTTGAGTGGCCACTAGTTAGTAAAGGGTGATATAAATGCAGTCCATTTACCACATTTGGAAATGACCTGTTATGGTAACACAATGCATATGAACAATAGCCTTAGTGTCAGTGATCAGCCTCTGGCTAACTGTGGGGCTAGCTAGCTGTGGGGCTAGCTGTAGGATAGCTGTGGGCAAGTACTGGGGCTAGCAGCTTTGTTTTGGTCCTGCCATGTGGATTGCAGAAGCTATTGCAAGACCGCCCGCCCCCCCCCCCTGGTTCGGTTGGGGACTGTAAAGGCTGGCTCACTTGAGGATGGATATCTAATGGTTGTGTTCCATCCCAGGCTGGGGCGTGTGGCAGTGCTCTGCTAAGGGTTGCAGTTGCCTGAACTGAGCTGGTGAAGGAATGTGCTGTATGTTTGGCCTAGAGAGAGGACATGGGTTATTTCACGTGACGATGCTGAGTGAGTGAATGTGTAGCTGGATTTTATAGACAGTGAGCCAAACGGTTGACTTGAAGAGGTGTCGTGAGGCTACAAAGGGTGAGGGCTTTATTGCGGCTATCTACAAATGCTAGCTGTTGCCTGTGTTGCTGTGCTGGGTTGCAGCATTTGGTCAGCACAGTGCTAACTAAAGAGCAAAGCTAAGAGACAGAAGCTGATTGGCTGGCTTGAGGACCTGGCGGTCAGCCAGTGATAAATTCTAACTTCACACATAAACATACAGCTGAGTCCCCTGGCCTGGCCCTCCTTCTCAAAGTGCTCTGCTTACTACTATGTGACACGCATCAGTGTTCAGAGGTTGTGGTGGGAGCGCTGTATTCTGTGAATGGACCCTGACATCATCACAATCCCCGCAAAAAAACAGGAGAGAGAGGGAGAAAAGGAGGGGGGGGGGGGGGGGCGCGCGAGCGAGTGTTTGACTGACATGTTTTCCTGCCCTTCCCGCTCTCTCTCTCCCTGCCTCTCTCCCTCCCGTTACCCCTACTCCTCTCCTCCTGCTCCGCGTCAGCAGCACAATAACAGCGCGAGGGAAGGAGAGCGCGGCAGATCCAGCGAGCGAGGGAGCAGGCAGGGAAAACGCTCGGAAATGGACGGAACAGAGATGAGGAAAGACAAAGGGAAAAACAACAGCACTGAACCACGGCGGATTTTCTTTCCGGGAATTAATCTTTTTTTGGTTCTCCTCGCTCTTTTCCGAGATTTGTGGATTTCCTTCCCGTCCTTTTCTAACGTTATTCTCCATCCTCTCCGTCTTTTGCTCAGAGGCGGGTAGAGGAGCTCACGCATGCTCATACACACACACACACTCGCTCACTCACGCACGCACGCACGCACGCACAGCACGCACGCACGCACGCACGCACGCAAACACACATCTGTTGTCACTCCAAAATTTCCCCTTTTTCAAGGGGGGGGTCTTTCCTCTAGCAAAGTGTTTGCGGGGTTTCCGCCAGACGGACGGACTAGGCTGGAAGGACTCTGGATGGAGGGCTAGAGGAGCGGCGGGCGGAGAGGCGGGAGGGAGCGCGCGCTGCGTTTCCCAGGGAGACTCTTTCTCTGTATCTCCTCCCTCCAATGGCCGCTCAGCCTCTTCCTTCCCTGACTCTTTTGTGTTAGCGCGCCCCCCCCCCCCCCCCCCCCCCCCCCCCCCCCCACCACCCGCTCCGCTGCCTCCCTCCTCCCCCCGGCCCCGCCCGCCCGCTTTCCGGAGGCTTCTCCGTTCCCCTCATGCTGCCCGTGTCTCTCTGTAGTAACGCTACCCTCACTGACGCCCCGTGGCTAGCGTAAGAGGGGGAGAAACCCCCCCCCCCCCCCCCCACCCGCCGCCCTTACACACGATGACGCTATCTGGTTCACTAGCACTGAGGCTAATGCTAATGCTGCTAGCCGCACATGAATAGGGAGCCCAGCAAGGAGGGAGGGTAAACGAAGCCGCGACTGGATTTATTCCCTTCTTTTCCTTTAGGTACAAGGACATAAAGGTACAAGGATACAAGGACTCTTCGGTCTCCTTGACTTGAGTGTGTGAGGTGTGTGTGTCTGTGTGTGTGTGTGTGTGTGTGTGTGTGTGCAGAAGCGTTTTGTGTGTCTCTCGGATTTTGTCGGCGCTGTGTGTGGATGTTTGTGGGTACGAGGTGTCGTTTGACCCCCGGATGGGAGCAGCCTAGCTTGATGGAGGCTTAGTCCGGCCAACCGTGGCTTTGTCGTGACTGGGGGACGGCATGAGGACTAATAGGGGGCTGCAGGACCCCCCCTCCCCCCCCCAGCACTCCCTCTCCACAACTTGTGTGTGTAGCCCAGTGACCTCCAGGTCAGCCTCCCCCGTGACCATGTGGAGATGTGTCAGGAACCAGAGCAGCCGCGGGACCACAGCGCCTCTCCTCACCACACACATTTTGTTACACCTTTAATTTTTTCCACCAAAAAAGCATAACAGGATGGAGTTCACGTGACCTCAAAGGACGACCGTCCACACCACTCCCCACATCCTACTGAACGCTAGATAAAGACGACTCTTGTAAAACGCCAACGACGCGACGAGGCGTCTTGTCGCGCGAACGATAGGACGATGAAGAAGGCGAGCAGTGCCACTCTGAGGCGGGGCTGGCCCAGCTCCGACCTCTCGGAGCGCTTCGTGCCGGTTCCCCCGGTGGCGCTGGAGCCTCCGCGGGTCTCCAGGCGTTCCCGTAGCGAGAAAGACTACAGGAGCCACAAACACAACAAGCCCCACCGCCACCCCCCGCAGTATATGTGTCAGAGCCCGCCTGCCTACGTGCAACCAGGTATTGTACGCCCAACAGATCAAGGCTGCGGAGCATGTCGTGTTTCAGGTCCTCAATGTGCTGCATCTGATCCGTCTAAACTGGTTTGGAATGGTTTCTGGAGTGATTATTGCAGCAGCCCAGTAACACTTCACCTAGAAATGTTTCAAGCTCGTCCATGAAAAGAATGTAACTCCACATCACCGTTTCCCATCACCATCTATGTAGCTGGTTTACTTTCCCTATATGGCAATGCAGTGTCATTGAAATGTACCCAGAGGCAGAAATAGATAAGGCAAGCGAGTAGTAAAGGAGGATAACAATGTTAGCGGCCCAGTATCCACCTGAATCAACATTTAAATGCTCACGAAGGATGAGCTACTCAATGCACTCTCCTCTGTCCGAGACTTACGGCTAAGAGTTTCCTTATTTACTGACTGGTATGTTGCTGATGAAACTTGCTGAATAACGTGAATAGGGCTGATTCTGTGAGTTGTGCCCATGTCTCTAGTAGTTTGTGTCTGTAGTAGTTTATGTCTGTAGTAGTTTGTGTCTCTAGGAGTTCGTGTCTCTAGGAGTTTGTGTCTCTCTAGTAGTTTGTGTCTCTAGAAGTTCATGTCTCTAGTGGTTCATGTCTGTAGGAGTTGTTGTCTCTAGTAGTTCATATCTGAAGTATTACTTATTAATCGTCAGAAAATGGTTTCAATCCTCAGAGTTCAGTATTTTGGATTTAATACTGACGATGGTTGGACATCTACTGCAAAGATTTAGAGGCACACAAAACCAAGTCAACCTTGATCCTGCATGTTGAGATCAATTGGCAGCCTCTATTGGGTAAAGGTGGAACAAAGGACATATGGCATCACCTTACATTTACAATGCATGCAAATTATTCTGTGTGCAGGACTGTGTGTAAACTGGCCTATTGTGAAAGGTACATCGATGGTTTCTGTTGTCAGCAGGGATGTTACATCGTAGGAACTAGTGTCCTCGCGGTAGCGAACAGCATCTACTTGGGAGGAAGGGGAGTGATTCGCTACTCTTCTTTGAAAACAGTGAGAGTGTGTTGGCAAACAAGGGAGTTTTAAAGCAGTGCTATGTTTGTATTGCAACACATTTCATTCATAGCCGTGTGAACGGGGAGGACACAAGCGCATGCACCCAGATCATTCTCTCATCCCCTAGCAACCTCGCCCCAGGATGAGCGACAAGCCTGGAATCAAACCAGGAACCTCTCCGCAGGAGTGTTGCTTTGGGTGCTCTTGGGGCTTGGCATTAATTCAACACTTTGAACAAAGATTTCCAAGTCAAGGAACAGCTTTGCATTGACCAGGAACTATAAGTATGCCTTTATATGGTAAATGCACCGCCTGTGTTGGAGCAGTGTTGGTTATGGTCTTGAGGTATTAGTTTATAGAGGTGATATTTAAATTAGGCATGATTTTTACTCTACAGATTTCAGGATTGCGTTTATGTTTCTGCTGTAGTATTGGCTGACACAATCTTGTAGCAGTTCCCCATGTAGTGGTTTATCCTCCACTTAGTGCTGGTTCTGACTCCACCTTCATGCGGTCATTAGCATCTGAAAGCACCTAAGTAGAAACGCCACACTAATATCTTACCTCAGGGACACCTTGTGAGACAAAGGCTATAGTAATTTGACCAGATTGATGCCAGATGATGTCACTTCCTTTGATATGTTTGGCCAATGCCGTCAGCTGGGACCAATTTAAGACCATCTCCCCGAATGCTGTTGCTAATTGACTTAATATGATGGTTCCAGATGATGTCACTTTTCCTTCTGACCATTTTCCAACAATTTGAACCAAACAGCATTTTGATAGATGTAACACACCACCATGTTGATGCGGCCCATTTGGTTCTTGGCTATATTTTGAATCAGTCTGCTGTAGGCTACTGATACACGGTCACTTTCAGAATGAAATATTTTGTACCTAAAAACCTTAGAGTCCATTTGATAACTTTGATTCATAAGGCCTTGATTCAATTCACTTAATTAGATTCGATATTGATTTGGTTAGGATATGTCGGTTCCAATACTAATCTTGCTTTGATATGAAAGACATTCTCAGAGCTAATGCTGTTGATTGTTCAAGGCACCCTTTGAACCTGGTTCATTATTACAAAGATGTTTACATAAAGAAAGGTTCCCAAATAATTTACATAATGTACTTTTTCTTTAACATGACCAACAATATCATGCAGTCCAACTATGGAGCATTCCAACAATATCGTGCACTTTCTGCCCAAACGCTGAACACGCGAGACTAACCGTGTTAAAGCTTCAAGTATCCACGTGAAATGGCCTATATTAAATGATTGCTGGGGTCGCGGGGTGGCTCGTCTTGCCAGTGCTAACCATGTATGCAGTCTTCCTTGTAGGGACCCACGTTATACCAAATCCTCAGTGTACGATTATAAAAATAAAGAAATCAAAAACCCCATGCAAGGTAAGGAATACAACTGGGTGCTGGTTGATGGATAGAGGGGAACTGCTTGACACCCTTGACGTTTTACTGTAAGGGTCCGGGCAGCCTTCTCCTCTCTCAGACTTAAACGTCAAAGAGAGCCGCTGCTCGGAAGGAGCTCCACACATCCACACACACTGTGGTGTTCTGCCGAGGGTCCAAGAGGCATATCCCTCTCTTCGACGCCCTGATTAACATCCACTGCCCAGACAGAGCTCTACACAACCACACCTCGCCACTAGTGTTCCTTCCTATTATATATATAAATAAATTGAATGCAATGTTTAAAGATTGAATATTTTGAAGGAGTGCCTATCCGACCATTTCACTCTTAATATTTGAAGTGTAAACAGTATCCCTGTGATATGGTGTTCTAATCTGTATTCATTCAGACTGTTTAACTGCTGAGGTTCAACACTTCTCTTCTCTCACTTCGCCATTTATTGTACAACGGCCAAAAAAAAAAAGTTTGAGGTTTAATCAGCTGTTGGCCTAAACGTCATTCTTGTTAAATCTCATATTTTATCCCAGGGTCAAATAGAAAATGCTCTCCTTTCCCTATCCATATTCAATATCCTCTGCTTTATCCTTTTATCCTCTTTCTATCAGCCCTCTTGTCTTGTTAATATGTTTCCATCTCTGGAAGTACCTCTCACTCAGTCCCTGTCTATCATGCGTGGCTGGCATGTTTAGTGCCATATACTGACACCATATCCGTGTTTTTTACATAAAG
>NC_082391.1:2569362-2581240 GCF_031168955.1 Gadus macrocephalus | reverse complement strand
CATGTTTAGTGCCATATACTGACACCATATCCGTGTTTTTTACATAAAGCCATGCTGTAGTGCCTATTGACTTATCCTTTAAAGACCTTATAGGCCCTATGGAGACCCTTTCGGCCCTATAAAGATGCCACACGTCCTATAAAGACCCTTTTGGACTTATAAAGACACCGAAGGGCAATGTAAAGACCCTATAGGCCATATAAAGACACCATAGGCCCTATAAAGACCATTTCGACCTTGTAAAGACACTATAGGCCATATAAAGACACCATAGTCCATGTAAAGACCATTTAGGCCCTATAAAGACACCATAGGCCCTATAAGACCATCTAGGCCTTGTAAAGACCCTCTAAGACCCTTTGGGCCCTATAATGACACTATAGGCCCTATAAAGACACAATAGGCCCTATAAAGACCCTTTAGGCCTTATAAAGACAACATAGGCACTACAAAGACCCTTTAGGCCCTATAAAGATCATATAGGCCCTATGAAGAGACCATAGGCCCTATAAAGACCCTTTAGGTAATTTAGAGACCCTTCAGGCCTTATAAAGCCACCATAGGCCACGTTAAGACCCTTTAAGACCTATCCAGACCCTTTAGGCCCCATTAAGACACCATGGGCTCTATAAAGACACCATAGGGTCTATATAGACCCTTTCTGCTTTATAAAGACATCATAGGCCCTATGAAAACCCTTTAGGCCTTATAAAGACACGATAGGCCATGTAAAGAGCCGTTAGGGCTTATGAAGACACCAGAGACCCTATTAAGACCCTTTAGGCCCTATAGAGAAGCTATAGGCCCTTTAAAGACACCATAGGCCCTATAACGCCACTATAGGCCCTATATAGACTATTTAGGCCCTATATAGAAACCCTAGGCCCTTTAAAGACACAATAGGCCCTATAAAGAACCTTTAGGCCCTATGAAGACACCTGAGACCCTATAAAGAGCCTTTAGGCCCTTTGGAGACGCCATAGGTTCTATAAAGACCTTTCAGGCCCTATAGAGACACTATAGGCCCTATAAAGCGTCTTAGAGTACCATATTGAGCGCTATATAAATTGTATTTATTATTATTATTAAAGACACCACTATTAAGACCATTAGTTCTAACAGGCAACAAGACTGTGTTGAAGGTACACCCACAAGAAGACATCCTACTAATGCATCAAATTAACGCGTCCCTATTTGAGTGTAGTTATATTCTAGACTAGACCAAGGCCAAAAAATGCAGTGTAATCAATTTTAATTTGACAAATGCTGAGGTAATGAATGCAATGGTCAGGAGTGTATAACCTCCATACTGGTTCTACTAGTGTAAGAATTACCTTTCCTATCTCATCCTCTCTCTTGTGTCCTCATCTCTCCTACACTTGGCTCCTCCTTCCTCCCTCTCTCCACTCCGCTATGCGCAGTGCTCTCTCTAAGCGCGCAGCAGCAGTGTTGCATGCTGGGATTGTGAACTTGTTAACCCTTAATGAGCTGCCACCGCTTGCGGCGTGACATCCCCCCCCCATCTCCACACACACACACACACACACACACACACACACACACACACACACACACACACACACACACACACACACACACACAGGCTGATGTAATGGGTTCTCCACTCCTGTATGGCAGCTGTAGTAGCTCCTCCTCCAATGACTGCTGAGCGATGCTCTGTGCTGCTGCCACACACACACACACGCACGACTCACATACACAGACACACACGCACACCCTTTATACCAACACATACACACACACACACACACACACACACACACACACACATACCCTTTAAACGCACATGCTTTTGCCTTCACTCACATTGTCACACATGACAACCTCATGTCTTTCACACATTATTGCATATAGTTCTCTGCTCCTCCCCAATCATATCTAGTGTAGCCCCCCCCCTCCCGATCCCTCCCAGCCAGGCGTTTGGCTATTTCTGTCCAGGACGATGCGTGTGCGCATGAACGAAAATGAAAAAAAGAAAACGCACACGTACTCAGTGGATCATGGTCGTAGTGATTTGTAGTAAAATCCTCAGCATCTGGCTGCCGACGGACTAACAGCTTTGTGTTCGTGTGTTCTTCATGAAACTGTGTCAGTTATCTGAATGCATTAGGGTGAAGGTTTGAATGAATGTGTTTGTGTGTTTCTAGAATTGCTCTGCCAAAATAAAAAAGCCCTAATATTATTATGCTGATAATCAATTTGGGGATATCTATACATTTTTTGGATTCTCATTGACAATAATTGTTCTCAAAATATAATTGTTATTATTTTTCTCCTATGTTATATTGACACATTACCAGGTACCTAACCTAAGCGGTTATTGGTGGCCTTTGTTCTGTTCTTTGATAGGATGTTTTTATTGAACGCAAACATCCAACATTCACATTTAGTGTACCTCACTCCACAAGTATTTTCTAATTGTGCTTTGACAACCACAATATCTTGCAGAACAGAACTTCACACACAAATTGATATGTGACAATCCGAGGATCGGGTAGAGTTTGGTCCAATGTGTTTCGCAGCCGTTCTTGACGTGTACATGGCACATACCTCTAGATGGCGCAACCCAGTCTCACGGAAATAAGTGACCGGCCAAGGATTCTTCTCCCGCAAAACTTTAAATATTTTACTTTCCCACAAATTTTGCTTGATGCTTTGTCTTGACAGCCTATCAGCGTTCACTCGCAGAAGTCCAGATTGAACCGCAAAATCAAGCAGCTGATCATTTCCACGGGTCAAGCTCAACGCAGATTGGTCCTGGCTAAGCGTCACGCTCGGGAGCGTAAAAAGTTTTTAAAAAAATGTACTCCGCGCGTAGGTGCATTGGGCACCTACAGAGCAGCTGATCACCTCCTCAATGGGTTAACACTATGACAGAGCAGCTGATCACCTCTATAGGTTAACACTGACAGCGCAGTAGATCACCCCCCCGATAACACTTTTTTTAACACTATAGAGCGGCGTACCCTATATAGTTTAACACTGGCAGAGCAGCTGATCGCCTGCTCTATATTTGACCACTATGACAGAGTGGCTGATCACCTTCTCTATAGTTCAACACTAGAACAGCTGATCATCTATTCTATAGTTTAACACTTGAACAGCTGTTCACCCCTCTATAGTTCAACACTAGAACAGCTGATCATCTATTCTATAGTTTAACACTAGAACAGCTGTTCACCCCTCTATAGTTCAACACTAGAACAGCTGATCATCTACTCTATAGTTTAACACTAGAACAGCTGATCATCTACTCTATATTTTAACACTGTGGTTTAAATGAATGTGGCCGAATAGAACCAGTGGTTGATGTGAACTGTCTGGGATAAGTATCTGCAGTGGACCTATGAAATGACCCCAGGGAAAACTGAACATGGATTATTTCACAAAGATGTTACTGATTCATGTCTGTCAATATTATGTTTATGGTAACAAAATGTCTCTTGTGGGATCTACTCTACTGGTTAGGGGGGTCTTCATATCTGAACAGTACTAGTGTTGTAGCAGGTGTCCACCAACTACCGAGATCTGACTCTTTAGATAGCGCCACCTCTCTTGGTTGTGGGTGGGGAAGAGAGAGAGAGAGAGAGAGAGAGAGAGAGAGAGAGAGAGAGAGAGAGAGAGAGAGAGAGAGAGAGAGAGAGAGAGAGAGAGAGAGAGAGAGAGAGAGAGAGAGAGAGAGAGAGAGAGAGAGAGAGAGAGAGAGAGAGAGAGAGAGAGAGAGAGAGAGAGAGAGAGAGAGAGAGAGAGAGAGAGAGAGAGAGAGAGAGAGAGAGAGAGAGAGAGACACACAGCTGTTGTGGCCAGAGCTCCAGCCTTCCAGATTACAACCGGACAGCCTGTCCTCAATACCCATGCGCTCACACACACACACTGACACTGTTTCCCCGCTGCACTGGGACATGTTCGGACTAGTTGACTCTGGGATTTGTGTCTTCATCATTTGGGGAGTTTCTGCTCTCATTTTTGTAGCTTTAGGAGATTCTTATTTGTAGATGTCGCTCTAGACGGGAAAGAAAATATTCTAGTTTTAATACATTGATTTTGATTCTTGTTTTGCTAAACGTAAAACATACAAGATTTTATATTCTTCTTATCAATGGGAAAGTCCAATTGAAATCAGTAAATCCTCTATGTTGCATTCCACCTGCACACTCTAGACCACGACTTGTGTAATAACGAGGGTTAACGACATCATGCCATAATTAAAAAAAATAGTACAAATAAATGTTTAATCTGCCTGTCTAAACTATTTATACGAGGTGATTAGAAGGTAGCCCAACTAAATCATCAGGTTACGTTGTGCGACGTATACGCACTGTTGTAATGAGCAGATTGTGTTGTGTGGCGTGAACGCGCTGTCCAACACAACTACAGTACACACTGTGGTTATAAGCAGGTTTGCTCCGTAGTATCAGTGAGGGTTTGAGACACTCATGCTATATGTGGTTGCCCTACCAAAGAAATATAACCAGAATATCTATGTTACATGATAACCTTCTCGAAAATGCTTTTATGCAAAGCGCCTTACCGTGATTAATTTCTGTGTCGTTGTTTAGCTGCTAGTGATTAGAATCTTGCTCTATGTTGCTTACAGGTAGACTGCAGTAATTGTGTTTGAATCCAGATCTCTTTGACCTGGAGTCAAACCATCTACCACTGCCCGAGTATATGACCTTCTTTATTTAGGCAAGGTATCACACTGCTCAAGAAGTTCTTGTGAGGTAATGATGACAACTCTTTAAAGGGGACCTATTATGCTTTTTCGACTTTTATGACCTATAAACGTTGTTATAATGATTGATAGTCATGTTTAACCATATTAAAGTGTCAAATAAAGATGTACATGCATTTCGACGTATTCCCTACTGACAGTCTGGGGTGGCTGTGCAGAGCGCTAAACACTCGGGACAATGTTTGTGATTCACTTGTTCACATTTCACATTTCATAAGACCCCGGATAAGCGGAAGAAAAAAAAAATGAGATGAGACATTTCATCATCTACGTAGAGGCACTCTGCCGCGCCCCCATATGCCTGGTCAAATCTGCCTGCGCGCGCTCTACAAGGAAGGTAACCAATCACAACGAGTTGGGTTGGCAGGAGGGGGGCGAGGGGGCGGAGAAGGACGAAACCGAGCGTTGACAGAGAATGCTGAAAGCGCCCAGATGAGAGGAAGAGTTTCCCGAAAATCTACATTGTTTTTTGTGTATGGTTAAACATGACTATCAATCATTATAACAACGTTTATAGGTCATAAAAGTCGAAAAGCATAATAGGTCCCCTTTAACTCTGGCTGCATACTTACTCCCATGCTCCACCGTCAGGCTCTGACTAACTTTTCAATCCGTGGAAGTGATTTGCTTAACCTAAAGCCAGGCCCAATGAAGATGATTCCATCAACAAGGGGTGGGGGGGGGCTAGGTCTTAGAAGGCTTATGTCGTTACCATCTTAGGAAATCACTGTCAGAGTTGTTTTGACTGCATGGCAGGCTAAGTGGGGGTGTGGTGTTGTACTGACGCAGCAGAACGGGTAAGAAGTGATTTGAGGAGATGCTTCTGTAGTAGCATCGCATTACAAAGCATCAGCAGCCCTCGGAAACTCCATTGTAATCATTTAGAAGCCTATCATTTACTTCAGATATAGTTTTGTCCATGGAGATTATTCACCCGAGGTCTGTAATATGAAGCAGTAGATTTGATCCCTGGGCCCACTGTACAACATTAAACTAATGAGTGTACTTCCTGCTATTAAAACCTTAAGTATAAAGATGTTTTTAGGCTGGCATTTCAGTTTTGCAATAACGAAGTTTAGTCGTTGAGGGATGGTTCTGTAAAGGTAAGGCTTGAAATGGTTAAGTTCAGGTGTTCAGTTTAGGTGTTCGGTCAGAGATGTTGGGTTAAAGGGGTAGTTCGGAATTTTGGACATAGGGCCTGATTCCCAAGTGAGCATTGGTATTCTATATCACTGGAGACAGTTTTCAACACATTTCATACAGTCCTTCTAGTTGCAGAGTTCGCTCGTGCTAGGCTAGCGCACGTCAACGGGCAATGCTAGCCTGCTATTAAAAACAGTCTTACCCACTCCACAGTACACCCGAGGTAAATCAATTATAACGACAGACTATAAATCTAAATGTCTGTTTATAGAATAATGTTAGAAATAAAACCAACCTTTCATTGCATTGCATTTTGAGGGAATTGCGGGGTCTCAGCAGCAGTGTTTATATTCCTGTACGTAGGCTACGGCAGCGGCGGACTGATACCTAGGTTACCTGCCGCTGTCATTGCTACAAACGCAGAGTACAGTGAACGAAGGAATTCTATAAGCGTATTCAATTAACAAGATATGCCCACGTTTGGAGGAGTTAGCGATGCATCTGCTTTTGAAGACGATTATGAGGAATTTGTTGTATCCAACGAACCGTACATGTACGAGCCGGTGTTTTGATGTCCAAGCCAGCAGCAACAAGCCACAGTTGAGTCCTTTCTGGATCTCGCACTGGAAATTGGTGGAAACTTTGTGGTGCCCATCTGTACCGTTTATTTCTACAATTTCTAAAAGCACACTGACCCATCATGTTGCCTAGTCGTTCAATTGTGCTTCAGTGCAAGGTTATTTTTATTTCTAACATTATTCTATCAACACAGACATTTAAATCTATAGTCTGGCGTTATAATTGATTTACCTCGGGTGTACTGTGGAGTGGGTAAGACTGTTTTTAATAGCAGGCTAGCATTGCCCGTTGCCGTGCGCTAGCCTAGCACGAGCGAACTCTGCAACTAGAAGGACTGAATGAAATGTGTTGAAAACTGTCTCCAGTGATATAGAATACCAATGCTCACTTGGGAATCAGGCCCTATGTCCAAAATTCCGAACTACCCCTTTAAGGCCTTGATTAGAGGTGTTATTGGGTCAGATGTTGGGTTAATGTCTTGATTAGAGGTTTTATTGGGTCAGATGTTGGGTTAAAGTCTTGGTAAGAGGCGGTATTGGGTTAGAGAAGTTGGGTAAGGCCTTGGTTAGAGTTGGTATCAGTCAGAGATGTTGGGTAAAGGCTTTGGTTAGAGTTGGTAATCAGTCTGAGATGTTGGTTTATGCCTTGGTTAGAGGTGGTATTGGGTCAGATGTTGGTTTATGCCTTGGTTAGAGGTGGTATTGGGTCAGAGATGTTGGGTTAGGCCGTGGTTAGAGGGGGAATTGGGACAGGTTGAACGCTTTGGGGAAATAATCAAATTGCGATTATTTCAACCAATATTGCAAATGTGATTTAGTATGAGATTTTTCCTTTCAAAGTGCTTCATGTTCTGTATTATTCAATAAACATAAGCAATAAATAATTATATAGTATGACCAGTGTTGGGAACGTTACTTTAAAAAAGTAATTAGTTACAGTTACTCACTACTCACTACGTTCCAAAAAGTAACTGAGTTAGTACTCTATGATAAAAGTAACTAGTTACCAGGGAAAGTAACTATTTGCGTTACTGTATAAAAGAAAGTTGCTATATGTCAAAGAATTTGGATTTTTCTGAGCAGTTTTCACTTGGCCTTAATGTGTTAAATGGTTGAACAGCCCATTCAAGGCCCTGATATACTTCCAACTGAATTTTAATTTGCGTGGTTGCAAAGGCTGTGGAACATCTGCCGAATACTACAGAAAAGGCAAACACTGGACTGTAGGCCTACATAGAAGTGTTGTACCTTCACTGTCTTTGGGTTAAAAAAACTCCTTCAACTCAGTATAGTCCAACCGAAAACTGTCAGCTGCTGCTGCAGACGTTGTGCAGACGGGCTCGGAGTCGGCACCGCGTGCATCAACAGTCATTCAAAGCAGCGGTAGTAATCACACAACCGGACTGTGTAGAAAGTCCCATCAGTTAAAAATAGTAATGCAGTTTTTAAATCCATGTTAAAATCGGCAGGATATAGAGCTAGTTAGCTTAAAAAAAAAAACGGACCAATGGTCACACACAGTGTCAAATGTGATGTGTTCAGGTCGGCTCAGTAATATGATTGATGCGTTCAAATGCAACAGAATAAAAAAAATAATAATTGAGATTTTGGTGAAAACTTGTTTTCCCAGTAATATAAAATAGATAGTAAAGATAGAACTATGACTTGTTTAATGTCCTATCTTGAACTATCATCATCTTATCAGCAATTAAAGCAATATTACAAGTTCTATTTCAAGGAGTCTCGAAAATGGTATCAATAGGTTTGACCGGTTAACCATGGACATCCTTTATATACATATAAAAGTGTATCATACATTGTATGCTTTTTTTTGTGTTATCCCAGTTATGTTTTTTTAATTGTTTTATTATTTAATATTACTTTTGATAGTTCTGGGACGTTGGAGCAATAACCTGGTGTTTTTACACTTCAGTCTGCACTGTGAATTTGAAGTAATGTTCAGTTTTTGAATAAAGATGCGGCAATTAATATATCTTTTTTTTTTATCCGATTCATCGATTAATCGAAAAAATAATCGACAGATCAATCGATTATTCAAATAATCGTTAGTTGCAGCCCTATACACTTTGAATATCGTATTTTCAAATGACATTATTAAATTGCATAATGAATTGTCAATTGCATAATGCAATTACTTATGCAATTGCAAATTGCATTGCGATTTGAATTTTGCTACATATATGCTTCCATACATATGGGCAGGAATGGAGTTTTAAGGCAAAAATGGGGTGACTATTTCCCGATTGTTAGGCTGAATTGTTAGAAGTTGTCGTCAAGCAAAAATGAACTGAGCTGTATCTGGGTGTTGAGTAGGTGTAGTGTCAGAATAATAAATAAACTAAATATCTTATCTTGTCTTATTGTAAGGTATTCCTTACCCTCATGATGGTATATATTTTACCTGTTAAGCAGAAGTGTAAGTCTAGTGTTCTTTATTTTATCAGTGAAGTTGGCAGTTGGCCTGGTAGCCTACAGCTTAGTAATGCACATTCAGTCCCTTTACATTCACATTAAAAGTATATTTTCATGTAATGATGAGTGGAGCACAGTGCAATGCAACATGGAACCACTAGGAGGACATATCTCCATCGCATTGCATTGAGCTGAACAAGTACATGTTAAACTCCATGGTCACACAAAATTAACAACTTTGAGCCTAAATTGACAATGATACAAAAATACATACAAATACATTACAAAAAAAGGAATGATAATTAGTCTCAGATGCAAGGCTGACTTAGCACAGTTCCATCAAACAAGGCAAAATATTGTGGCCTGTAGTAAAAATGTAAACTCTGCTCTTATTACTCTGTCCTGAATTGTGGACTTTATGTTGCTTTAATAGCCCCAGAAAAGCCCAGCTAGCTTTCAGGTGATGAGGCAGTGTGACCCTGTGTGTATGGGAATGTACACTGGGGGCAAATCAGGCGGGTAGTATAGTTAATTAGGAAGCAGTTTGCCACAGAGGCAAATGGCTTGGATAAGCCTGTTGGATACGGTGCTCTAAACATCACCGTAAATCCTCACGGACACAAACTCATTAATTTTAACGAGGAGGACAAATGTTCAAACTAAATGGTGAGATGGCAACTGTAAATGCTTTGAAAGTTATCCTAAATCCAACATTAGATAAATTATATATTTTAATTATTTTTTGTTATTTAAATGTATACATTTTTTGTAAAATATTTTGTGAAAGATTGATATTTTAATAATGTACTTACTTGCATAGCTGGGAAAATAATGTTCAACTTCACAAGCAGGCAAAATGGGGCGCAATTCAGCACCTAAAAATTTCAACATGACTGTCTTTAAAATCACTACCTTCTGTCTGTAAATACGCTGCCAATATTAGTCATGGAGTTATACGCATTGAAGTAAATGCAACTGTCCATGTTTCTTTTAGTGCTTTCTTTGGCCCATGTCAAACCGTGCTTGTGCTCTGTAGCATGGCCACCTGGTGGGGCCTGGCAGCCAATCAGCTGTTAGCTATCATTAACCACCTGGGACTATTCTTACATGGGAATCAACAGGTGTGCTGACAATCTGTATGGCTGTCAGTTAAAACAGATGTTCGGTTTCATAAAGGGTTGCAATGTTAGTTATCTGTTCGTAACTTGAGGACAAGTATCTTCCTGTTTATTGCACCTTTTTTGTTGTTCGTTCACATTTGATCAAACCAACTCGGCGCCATTTTTGACCTTCTGGGGGCCTTCCAGTTTCTTTATTAAGCTTAAGATGTAGCCATCGTTTATGGCTGGAGAAACCAGTTGGGGGTCCGGGAGAACTTTTGCAGAATTGTTTTCTACGAAAGCTAAAGTTTAACACAATTTACAATTTTAAACAGAAGTTGATTTTTGATTTTTTGAAGTTGATTGAGCATTTCCTTATATGGCTCATAGCTAGAATAGCCCTGGCTGGCCCTCATTTGTAATTGCTTAATTCAAAATAATAAGCAATGTTAAATGGTTCCATTAACCCAGGGATCTTCCTGAATCAGTGTGGTCCGTGGGGAAAGAGGTGCCTATGTTTGAGGAGAGGACGGGGAGTTCACCCTGATCACATGAAGTCATCAGGATGCTCTCCAAGCTATCAAGTTGCAACAATTCTTGCATTTTTCTGTTCACAATAAGACATGTCTCTCTTGCACATACATGCCGGCTCGATCTCACGGCACTAACGCGTTATTGTTTCCTGCGGTCAGACAGGCTAGTAGAACACAATCTCCACATTCATCGACTTTTGATGGAGAGCGTTTCTTTCGACCTCTTCCATGGTGAAAACTGCAAATAAATTCCCACTCCTGCGAACGACAACTATTCCAATTGTCACATGACCATGAACACAAGGGGGCAGTGTAGCGTTATTGACCCCAAATGTACTCAAACTGACTTTAATTCCTTTACCGGAATCGAATGAATGTTCTTCATTTAAAACGATGTAAAAAAGCATTGTATGCATGTGAATGAGATGTTGCAGCATCATTCAGACGCACTACTGTTTGGTAACTAAACAGTGTTTTGGTTCAGTGTCTGGACATGTTTCTCCTTAGAGGTGGTCAGTGTGTTGCTGAGCTCTTGGAAGGCTGCAGGCCTTTGTCTACACATAAGTCCTCAAGGTGTACTAGCTCTAACAAGCAACGTGGCTATTCGCTGGTCTTAACTCAGGACGCAGATGTGAGATCTGGCTTTTTGATGCATACGGCCAAAGCAGAAACCAAGAGGACATTCAAAAACACATCGTGGTTGTTGAAGTAGCCATGTGGACATGGGCTTAGTGTGAAGTTAGGGACCCCCCCACACACACACACACACACATCTATAAACCCTCCCCCACCAACCTATTCTCAAGTTGTGTGGTTTAGCCTCCGTGTCAGGAACTCTTTGTTCAACAAGCACAAACCAGCCTGACACACACTGTTGGCCTGTCCTTTTCACATGCTAATGGGCCTGTTTACACCAGACCCTGCCCCAGTATCCCCTACTTTGTCTCTCTCTGCGTCCCGTCTGTCTGTCTCTCTGTGTCCCGTCTGTCTGTCGGACTGTCGGTCTCTCTGTGTCCCGTCTGTCTGTCGGACTGTAGGTCTCTCTGTGTTCCGTCTCTCTGTGTCCCGTCTCTCTGCGTCCCGTCTGTCTGTCTCTCTGTGTCCCGTCTGTCTGTCGGACTGTCGGTCTCTCTGTGTCCCGTCTGTCTGTCGGACTGTCTGTGTGTCTGTGTCCCTGTCTCTCTGTGTTCCGTCTCTCTGTGTCCCGTCTCTCTGCGTCCCGTCTGTCTGTCTCTCTGTGTCCCGTCTGTCTGTCGGACTGTCGGTCTCTCTGTGTCCCGTCTGTCTGTCGGACTGTCTGTGTGTCTGTGTCCCTGTCTCTCTGTGTCCCGTCTC
>NC_082391.1:2466862-2566862 GCF_031168955.1 Gadus macrocephalus | reverse complement strand
TGGAGGCCTGATGGGTGAAGCTGGTTCTAGGCCTGATGGGTGAAGCCAGGTGGAGGCCTGATGGGTGAAGCCGGGTGGAGGCCTGATGGGTGAAGCTGGGTGGAGGCCTGATGTGTGAAGCTGGGTGGAGGCCTGATGTGTGAAGCTGGGTGGAGGCCTGATGTGTGAAGCTGGGTGGAGGCCTGATGTGTGAAGCTGGGTGGAGGCCTGATGGGGGTGTTTCGACCTGGTCTACCAGTGGTTTATAGGCTGCTGTCTCGTCTCAAGAGTTCAAATGCACGATCATTACGTTACCTTAGAGATCAATTCACTTAACCCAAAAACTCGGTCACTCCCCTATTATTGTAGAATGTAGATGACCTATGCGAGAAATCTCTTCTTTTGCTTCAATTGCTTTTCACTTTTCTTCTTTCAATGTTTCTTTCTGTGGCCTAGGACCTCATTCATAGTAGCTTTAGTTTATCCCGCATGCTGGCACACACTGGAAAGGTTGTACTCACCATGGTCCATCATCCAGCGTTCATCCAGCGGTTCTAGTAGTGGTTCTTAGAGCTGTTCCTACAGCGTTCCTACAGCGGCTTCCCCTTGTTTCGTGGTCATTTCCATTGATGGGTGAATACTTAACGTTACATATTTGGTGAGCGGATGGAGGGAACCTTGAGCTTTAGGTGTCATCACATCTTAACACTAGTTTGGTATAACAGCACTAGTTCAAATGGAAACACTTAACTTGATATGAAGAATACCTCTAGCTTTGGTTGATTAGTTTACTCAAACTCATCAGATCTCCTTGGGTGCTGGCAGCTCTCTATGACGGAGAATAGTTGACTGGATACTTAGTGGTTCTTTGTGCTGTAGAAAAGGGACCCATAGATGAGTGACCAGGTTTGGGACTCAGCTTCATTGACCACTACTGCCTGTCTCCCCACACACTGCAGACTAAAGCAGGGTCTGCGTAGCCACGTGGATCTTCGCAGATCTTGACATAACTTCTGACGCAGAAATGTTATTTGGGTTTAAGGAAAACTCGTTTTTAGGTAGATACATAGTCTTCTGCAGAGAGTCAAACCTGGCCAGTGTTTAATGAAACATTGTTAAGTTAAAGTATCAGGCCTAGATAAGAAATATTTTAGTTTAAATATTAAATACGTACACCTACATGCTTAAACCGGAATAGAAATTTGCGGCCGCTGAATTGGGTGATCTTTGACCGGTTAAAACAGAGTGCCTGAGATCTTGTCTTCATTTAATGACCTCAGGTTTTTCCTTACATCTCCGTGTCCTTGTAGTCCCTCATCGATTGGTCATTCAAACGTGCATAATCCCCAACATAACCTCAGCAGGTCTAGCTTCCAACTGGTTCATCTTGAAACAAATAGCGCGGGATGCAATAGTCCCTACTTGACAGATACTGAATGTATACCGATACGGTATCGGTATACATCCAAATTAACATGTGAATGGTAACATCAGTAACTGGTATCGGCGATACCAGTTACTGATGTTACCATTCACATGTTAATTTGGACTAATAGTGAAAGCTGGGAATTTGGGTGGTGGTGGGAAAGTCTTTTTCCACTGAGCCCACTGGGGTGCTAAAAGCCTGTGTGGTTTCTTGTTTGGTTCTCGAACCGACCGCTTTGTCTGTGCCTACAGCCCATTTCAAATGTAGTTGTGAGTAAACTTGAGCCTTCAGGTGCTTGGTCACTCTTACCACCAACACCATGCTCACCAACATAAACCGGACTAAAGCCAACCACCACGATGAACGGCACATGGCCCCGTATGGGGGATACGTTTTCTGTTATACGGGCCAGTGTGCAAGCTTCTTCATAGGGTGAGGAATTAAGTTAGGAATGGTTAAAGTAGGACTGGATAATTGACGTTAAACTAAAGTACAGTAAACGGCACACAGGTACACAGTGGATTACATCCAGTGCATCCATTTGGTTTGATTAGAGTCTAGGTAAGGATTTGTTGAGACGATCATGATGAACACTTGTTACAGAGTTCAGCAAAAAGCTGTTGCTTGGTAACTGCTTTAAGTGGTAGAGCTCTGTGTACGATGTATTGTCATGATAAGAATTCAAACACCTAAGATGTGCTTTTAAAAAAAAAAAAGATACGTTTGCATGTTTGAGTTATACCCCTCGAATGTTTTGAAACTAGGTTTTTGTCAGTGACATTAATTATCTTCAAATAGCGCTTTTGTTAGAGTTTGGGTTAGAGTTTGCTATTATCATTATCAAAAGATATCAGCGATTCAATGTGGCACTGGAAGTATGCACTCAACCCTTGAGTGAACCCTTCCTCAAAGTACATGTAGGATGTAGGACACGTTTAGCGGGGCCATCCAAGCCGAGCCGGTAGCCCTCATACCCCTCCTACTCCATACGTCTCCTGTGCTCCGACACGAGGCTCATCGCCATCGGCAACCACTTGCCCAACCTGTCAACGCACTCACAACATGTCTGGGGACACAATTGTCTCCTACTACCAGGAAGATATGGATAATAATCCAAATGATACACATGTATTTGAAATTTCATAAACTTGCAAACAACTGATTTGTAAATAATGCAATGCCCCAGTTCATCCAGTACAGGGCGTACGCTCATACTAGTGGACTGCATGCTAATGTTAAAATGCATTTCAAGGATGCATTGAGAGGGTCCAGTCGCCGGTGAAATCACTACAAAACATCCTTTTAAAAGTGTTTACTATGTTGTGTCTTACGGGGCAGAAGCAGTGTTTGGATCTCAACGTGGATTTCTATCTCTAATTGTCTTATTTTATTCAGTTCTCAAATGCTTGAAGCTCTCCCTTTTAAATACGTCTTGTGCACCTTTGGATGCCTCGTGTTGAGCGAAGATCAGAGTCCAGTGATCTCACTTCTGTTTGCACCAACCTTGGCCTTGCCACTAGTGACCGATGGAGTCTGTATTGTTTGTATGTACATGTATTGTGAGTATTAGATGACAGCCTCCTAATGGATGGTGAAAGCCACCTGGGGGCAGTTTGTACGAACAGTGTGAACCCATGTTGGGGTGTACAGTGTGAACCCATGTTAGGGGGGGTACATACGTGTGAACCCAGGTTGGGGTGTACAGTGTGTACCCTTGTTGGGGTGTACATACGTGTGAACCCATGTTGGGGTGTACGTACGTGTGAACCCATGTTGGGGTGTACAGTGTGAACCCATGTTGGGGTGTACGTACGTGTGAACCCATGTACGGTGAGCTAGTTAAATTAGGCTTTTCTTTGCAATGAATGTGTAAACTACTGGAAACGCCCCATTACTCTGTTTATAATAAGACACACGTACCAATGGTAAAATCTCATCTTTCCATGTTTTTGCTTTTTGTTTCGATCGCTGTGTTGTTGTGTTTATTTAACTCCCAAAGAATTAGAAGCTTTCAGTAACATTTCTAAACAGTTGGTTCAAAGTTCCCGAAGGTCTTCTTTCAACGGGGAGTTGCAGGACAACAGACCACTGGGACCATGATTACATTACCTTCACATGCCCCCGTCAGACTATAAATTAGGGTTAAGACTTGTCTTTTGTACCCTCATCGGGGTACAACCAACCATCATCCTGATTGGTGACGTGACAACCACCTTGTTAGGACGTGCAATGAGGAGTTGACAAAGGTATTCTGGTTGGTTATTTTTGTATGTTTACCATCATGACAATTAACGCAAAGTACAATGTCTCTCTTTCCACAGGTGATGTGTCACCTATCAGCATGTCCCCGATCAGCCAATCGCAGTTCATCCCTCTGGGAGAGGTGCTGCTATTGGCTATCTCTGCTATGAACTCCGCCCACAAACCTGTCACCCAGGAGGCACTCACCGAACACCTGCAAACATGCTTTCCAGGTAACGACACCGAATCACACGAGACGTTTACCGCTGCCTGTTCATCGGTCCCCAAACATAATTGGTTTGCACGTATGTGTGTACTCTGGGTTGAAATACGTTGAAATATGTGATGAGGATGTATGGAGAATGCATCCTCCCGTGCATGTGTGCAGTCGATAACCTGACGGCATTATAACCAATACAATTGTGTACATGCTGGTATTCCGAGGGCTGGGAGGCCTTCCATGCAGACGACAATACTCAGTGATATGGTCTGAGGTATAGTGTCCCATACAGATGACACTACTTAGTGATATGGCGGAGGTAGAGTCTCCCAGTTCAGTAGGAGGCAAAGGATGCTCTAAAGGTGTTGAGAACTTGCTATGCATCCTTGGTAAGTGTAGCCTTTAACCCAGAGAGCCACGCCATCTAATTGTTTCATATGTAACGCTGTATGTATCATATTTACTATTTTCATTGTATTCATTTCATTTCTGATTCCAGACATTATAGATCAGTGGCACAATTACCTTTAGAATAGCAGCCAGCGTTGATGTAGCTACATGAAACTGCTGCCTGCACAAATAAAGAAGCTCCTTAAATTGACGTAAAGGTTATTTGAAGCCTCAAAGCTATTTAGGAAGAGACTGGTGAGACGATAGGATTAGGCCAATGTGAAGACAACTGGACTTGACCTGTGAGCTCATGTCCTCTTTACTTGTGGTAGATACACACACCATGCATCAACAGGGTATTTCATCCATCTCTTCTTGGTAATAGACAGAGACACTTGATGTCATGTTTAGCCTTCCAAACCCTCACCATTAGATCTCAGAACTGTTTTGAAGTTTGTTTGTACCCCAGGCAACACAGAAATATAGTTAGATTTAGTAGTATTTGTATTGATTTCAACCAAAATAAAAATAGTTGTTGTGCAAATTGTGCTAAACATATTAATTTAAGCCATTTCATATTGCATAATCGCAACATACTTTAATCGTTTAAATTAGTGTATATTCAATGAGAGTAAATAAAGTAAGTTAAGTAAAGAAGAAAATATATTACATTCATTAGAAATTGAGTTATATTGTTATATTAAAGGTCCCATGACATGCTATTTTATGTATTCTTTAATATAGGTATTAGTGGGCAACTAACACAGTATTCAGAGACGTTCCCGAAATTCAGCCGTGGTGCAGAGTTACAGCCACTCCGAGCCAGTCGCACATTGAGCTTCCCCCAAATGCGCTGTTTTGGTGTCTCTAGCTATAATGCAAATGAGGAGGAACGAGGCGGGTCAAGGAGGAGGGTGGGGGTGTGGCCCTGAGCAGCTTGCAGCCACGGTACCATGCGCTCTGTTTATAGTGGATGTATCACAATGGCGAGGCGCACACAGCCTTTAGCCGTGTTCTGTAAATATTCTAGAACACACGGGAGTCCTGGAGCTCTATATCTAAATATTATCATATAGCCTACACAGATATCTATATCATATAATATATATTATCACGGCCAAAAGCTGTGTGAGCCGATGTTATGAATCTCAAACGACCGCGTTGGGTTTCTCCGACGTTCCTGGTTCTTCCACGTCCACATCAATGTGAAGTAGACACTGTAACGCAAGTGTTTCTTGTCGGTTCTTTGACGTGTCTTGTATTTCCACAACGAGACTGTTGTTGGGGTGTCTGAGCCATGGTTGAGAAGGAATTGGGGGAAAGGAACATTGGCTTTGACTCCCTCAAGAACATGAACCACGACATGGAGGAGAAAGGGATTGTTGGCGGCGAATGTCTCCCGCTTGAGCCCCGCTGAGGGACCACCGCCGGAGGCGGAGGTGCCTAAGCGCTGCCCGGCAACGATCCCTTTCTCCTCCTTGTCGTGGTTCATGTTCTTGAGGGAGTCAAAGCCAAAGTACCTTCCCCCCAATTCATTCTCAACCTTGGCTGAGATAACCCCCAATACGAGTCTCGTTGTAGAAATACCAGAGACGAGAGTCCGACGTGTTATGCGCCATAACACCAAAAGCAGAACGGTTATCCAAATAACAAGGAAGTATACAACCCTTGCGTTACAGTCCTGGAGCTCTATATCTAAATAATATCATATAATACATAGATATCTATATCATATAATACATATTATCACGGCCAAAAGCTGTGTGCGCCTCCAGACGATATTATGAATCACAAACGACTTTGTCGGGTTCTGCGACGTCTCTGGTTCTTCCACTTTCACATCAACCTGAAGTCGACTGAACCGCACGCTGCCGGCTGCCCGCTGCCGGGCGATGGTGCCTCGCGGCAACCGGCGGCATGTCGCAGTTCATGTACTTCAGCGAGTCAAAGCCAAAGTTCCTTTCCCCCAATTCCTTCTCAACCATGGCTCAGATAACCCCCACAACAGTCTCGTTGTGGAAATACAAGACACGTCAAAGAACCGACAAGAAACACTTGCGTTACAGTGTGTGTATTCACACACACACATGTGGCGCTCGCACGGTCGAGTCTCATTGGCGGGCCAACGTCTCTGGGCGGGCCTGGAAGAGTAAGGGGAGGAGCTGAGATTCATGGTGACATCCTAAATACAGACATTCCAAATCAGCGCACTTGAGCCTCCGTTTTTTCAAAGGGAGCAGAACAGCTAGTGCTCGTTTTACACCAAACGCAAGTTTTAGCCACTGGGGGACCATAGGCAGGCTAGGGGAACTCATATTTATGTTAGCAAACCTCATAAAGTGAGATTTTCATGTCATGGGACCTTTTAAAGGGTATGTGAGCCTGTTTCAGCGTTTTGTGCTGTGACTCCATGGAGGAAGGGGGAGGGGCTATCCTCGTGGTCAAAGGTCACGCCCACTCTGTGCTTCCTTTTCTTTAAGCTAACACGCACTTTTGATGAGGAGCATTATAATGACCCTTGGCGCATCTCAAATGCACCATACACGTCTGTCCAGGAAACTCAACCCTCTCTGGGACACAACAACGTTGATCGCTCCACACAGCTCAGGTCATGGGCACTTTGACATCCCACTCAGGGTCACTTTGTGGTGATGTCAAAGGGTCCATGAACCAGACCTGATCTGGGAGCAGAGAACAAAGTTCATGAGGTAGTTGGTCATTGGCATAGAAAAAAATAGAACACCTGTATTTTCTAATTACTTATCTTAGTCACAGTGACACAATCAGTCTTACACACGTGCTCACGAACACACGCACACGCACGCAAACACACAGAGCAGCATCAATGCTGCACTTCTGTGTATGTGTGCCTGTGTGTTTTTGTCCGCTGTGTATGTCATTCAGGGTACCTGTTTAAAAGGCCGCTTGCATCATGTCGCTAAAGCAACTGCACAGGTCTGATGTAATGACAGGCAACACACACAGACACACACAGACATACACGCACATACACGTCTGTGTGCCAGTCTGGTGCAGCGTCCGTCAATTAGTCTGAACTGGCTGTTTTGTTTTTGTTTTTATAAGTGTATGATGGAGCATGCAAATGTATCTGTTCAGAATCGACGAGTGCCATATAAACACCAATCAGCCATTCACTGTACCCATTGATTAGTAAAAGAATGAATCCTCCAATCAACTCCATTAAGGACAACAAGTGCACTGTTGTGTTGGTAAACAACCTCTCTGAATGTGATGGATGGTCTGTTTGTTAAGGACATTCGTCTCATCTCAGAGCACAATCATTTTTGTATCTATATTTCATGGGTTGAAATAAAAGATTTTAGACATTTTCCAAACACACAAAAGGCTTATTTCTTTCAAATTCTGAGGAAGAATTTGTTAAAATCTGTGTTTGTGAGCACTTCTCCTTTGAGTTGACTCTTCCACTTCACAGGTGTGACACATCAAGACGCTCATTCAACAACATGATTATTACACAGGTTTGGCATGGCTGGTCCACGATGTATTCAGTTGTAAGGGAGTATGCAATCAACATGCTGACGGCAGGATTGTCCACCAGAGCTGTTGCACCTCAATTAATTTAATGTTAATTTCTCTGGGAAAACTGGGATTCCTCCGTGATAAGAGCGCAGCTGTCAGACGCCATGGAACGCTGTTAAGGTGGCAGACCTGAAGTCAGCCCAGACCCTGGTGAGCACGGAGAGTCGCTGGTGACCTATCCGGTCACCGTTTCTGACAGTTTCCGACAATTTGTGCAGAAGGTATTTGGTTGTGCAAAACCAAATGTTGCATCATCAGTGGTCCGGTTGGCCGGTGTCAGAATGTCTGCTGGGGAAGAGGACGAGGTACTGGGCTGGCGTGGTAATATGTGGTCTGCTTGTTGTTGTGAGGCTAGTTAGATGTACAGAAACTACATAAGAGGCGGATTACGGTAGTGAAATGAACATTAAAATCTCCGGTGGACGGTCCTGCAGTCGGGATGCACAGTGCATGAACCCGCAGAACCTGCGACATGGAATTTTGATGGAGCGTCAAAGTGTGACCAGGAGTTGTGATGTCATCAAATGCTGTGATCCTGTGGGTTATGTGCATATTCCTTGTATCTCAAAAAAGTAATAGTATTTCAGTGGTTTATGAGGCGCGGTATTAGCCTGGCTCCGCCCGCCTAAGTACTTCCCCTCAATTTTCATTTCCCTTCAGTACTACGTCTGGGTCTGCGGTATGTTAGCGGGTTTTCTCCGTCCAAATTCTGTGCGTCCAATCAGCGAGCAGAGGGAGTGGCTGAGAACAATGACGTTAAAGTCAGCTCTCGTTGACGGACCTCTTCACGCACGGTGTTAGGTTTGTTTACATCCTGCGTGCAACGTCATTCCCGGCCAAACGCTAGCGATTGGTTATGGCAGATCCAGAGTGGCACTGGGCCGATCCAATAGTTTTAAACTTCAACAGACACCCTGCCTTCAAGTGAGTTAACTTTAGTCATTTGAGTAGGTTCAGACTCTCGGTGCAAATGAAATGAGGTACGAGAGTCTGGTAGGACCAGGCTAGCGCGGTATTGCTGATGACAAAGCTCCTGAGTGCCGCTCCGTGCATGAGTCCCAGGCATGGCTGGCATGGTAAACAACCTGCTGCTGCTGGAAGCAGCGGTTGGTTCATACCTGAAGGTAGCTCAGCACTGATTGAACATGCATCACTCTCTATTGACGGTAGGAGGCAGAAAGTTTTTTCTTTCTGCCTCCTACCGTCGCCGCTAGACTGGCCCTCTGCCCATCACCACGCATCAACGCTTATTATGAGTTCTACCTCAACCACGTTGGGCCCACTTACTCAATGCAATAGACCTATTTCTATATGTTTAGTAAACCTAGTGTTTTGTAATCAGGAGGGTAAATGTACAGCCGTAACCCATTTAATTCTTGGACCATAAACTGTTACTATTAGGGGACACTTTGGCTTACACCACCTATATGTAAATGCCTTCTACGGAATCTCAACGTTGCTTACAAACCGCCACCGAAGCAATGACTATGTGGTCTATCGAGGGAAGACCTTGAATGGCTGATACTCATTAAGGTTCAATTGTTAATAACTTTTTTTTTTAATATAACTGTCAACCAGGAGGCAGGAATAAAGTTACAAAGTTTTAATAGCATTATCTGCTGACACTCTTTGATTCAAGGCAACTGGCTCCCGACTACCCCCACATGCTATCATGAACATTAGCCAGTAGTTAACGCGATTGGTACAGGATCCTCCATATCAAAGTGTCAAAAGTATGAGGGGAATCCCCCACAAACACCAGGCTATTCCCTCCCCTCCTTCAGACACCTGGATGGAATCTCCACATTTACTAAAACAAGACTGCTGAATGCACAAATTTAAAAAATTCAACACCATTTTTAACGGACGTGTGTGTGTGTGTGTGTGTGTGTGTGTGTGTGTGTGTGTGTGTGTGTGTGTGTGTGTGTGTGTGTGTGTGTGTGTGTGTGTGTGTGTGTGTGTGTGTGTGTGTGTGTGTGTGTGTGTGTGTGTGTGTGTGTGTGTGTGTGTGCGCGAGTGTGTGTGCGCGAGTGTGTGTGTCATTATAAGTGTTGCATCACTCTAGCCGGCCTGTAGGATGGGCCATGATGTAACAGGCAGTAATACCTTTAGAGAAAGTCTGATTAAAATCTGCGGAATGGGAAAGAGAAAATTCCAAATAAAATCCATGATTACACAGAATTACTGAGGAAGTCCGCAATCAGAGTAAGATGGATACGCATAAATGTTTTCGCTAATGCTACTTTCTTCTCATTCTGAGCTTTATCTTATGATACTTGATGGCTGCTGTTGTTATATTGGTCCTTCCTAGGTTCAAGAAATATCTACTATTGAACAATGGGACATGAATATGGGGTCAAGACTTGTGAGCAATATCACAATCAATGCTACAGGTGTTACAGTTTTATAACACATCGAGTGCATTTATTAACCTGACATGAGGTTTGTGGATCGGAGAACTAGATTGTAATGGTATTTGGTGCAAACGTCCCGAAGCCTGTGACCTTTACTAACGACCCTCTCTCTGGTACCGCAGGTGTCCCCACGCCAACGGACGAAGTGCTGCACCACACACTGAACATGCTGGTGCGTGAGCGCAAAATCTACCCAACCCCGGACGGCTACTTTATCGTGACGCCCCAGACGTACTTCATCACCCCCAGCCTCATCAGGACCAGCTCAAAGTGGTACCACTTAGACGAGCGGGCCGGTGACCGCCTCCAGCAGCAGCAGCAGCAGCAGCACCAGAGCCAGCAGACGCAGTGCACCTCCCCGCTCTCGGGCACCGTCACCCCCTCCACGTCCGGAGGGGTGCGGGACCGGGCGCACCCCAAGCCCAGTCAGAACCACTGCGGCGCCGGGGAGTCCTACAACAACAGCTACCGCGGGGGGGGCGTGGAGGACCCCCCCAGCCACCACGCCACGCTGCAGCGGCGCTCTCCTAAAGACCCCCGGGAGGCCTACTCCTCGCCCCACTCGCCCCAGACCCCGCCCACGCAGGGGGGCGGCACCGCCGAGAAGAGCCGAAGCACCCTGAGCTTCCCCTTCAAGACGGACACGCTCACCAAGCACCGGGGGGGCGGGGGCGGCGGCGGCGGCGAGGCGGAGAAGCAGTCGGGGAGTGGGAGCGGGTCGAACAGCGCCAGCCGCAAGTTCGGCCTCAAGCTGTTCCGCCTGAGCTTCAAGAAGGACAAGACCAAGCAGCTGGCCACCTTCTCGGCTCAGTTCCCGCCCGAGGAGTGGCCCCTCCGGGACGAGGAGGTCCCCAGCCAGCTGCCGCGGAACGTGGAGATGGAGATCATCCGCCGGATCAACCCCGACCTCACGGTGGAGAACCTGGCCCGGCACACGGCCGTCATGAAGCGGCTGGAGGAGGAGCGCGCCCAGAGGAGCAAGGCCTCCTCGGCCAACCAGAGCTCGCGGAGCCGGAGGAGCGGCGGGCGGCACCGGAAGCCGTCGCAGGCCAAGCCCAGCCGCTCCCACAGTAAGACCAGAGCCCCCCGGGGCGAGCCCAGCGACGGCTCCCACCCGGAGCTCACGGAGCGGGACTACCGGGCCTACTCGTCGTCCCTGGCCCGCTCGCCCCGGGAACACGCCCTGGCCATGGAGCGCCAGCGGGCGCGGCTCCACCTGGCCCACAGCAACCCCAACATCCTGGACGCCGCCCACCTGCCGGTCACGCCCGAGTGGGACGTGTCGGGCGAGCTGGCCAAGCGGCGGACGGAGATGCCTTTCCCTGAGCCCAGCCACGGCCCCTCGGCCCAGCACTCCAAAGTGCACCGCTCTCACTCGCACACCCAGGAGAGGAAGTCGAGAACGGAGCGCAGCGACAAAGCCAAGGAACGTTCGAGATCCATGGACAACTCCAAAGGACCCCTGGGCGCCGGGCTTATAGGACCGCCGGACTACTACGACGACCGCAGTCGCTATTACACAGACGACGGGACCCTGCGAGCCAATCAGAGTTCTTCTCACTACTCTCGGATCACGCCCAGCAAAGCGAAACTCGCCAATGAGGCGCTGGGGTTGGAGGGCGGCAGAAGCTTGGAGAAGAACAAGAGCCGGGACAGTCTCCCGGCGTACTCCCCCAAGCCCCCGGCCGCCTCCATCCCCTCGGACGACTACTTCCAGTGCTCCGCCTCCTCTGAGGCGGTGCTCACGGCCGCCAACCCCCACGGCTCCCTGGGCAAGAGCAGCCACGAGGGGCTCAAACCGGGCGGCGGGGACCGGCAGTCGGACAGGCAGACGCCCCACCCTCCGGAGTACAAGGAGGACGTGGGCAAACCGGGCCCCAAAGGGGGCAGCCTGCCGCCCATCCCGCTGTCCGTGCCCGACCCCCCGCTGCCCAACGGCCGGCCCGTCCACGGCACGTCGGCGGGCCCCGAGAAGCGCAAGGAGATCTTCAGCAAGGACACGCTGTTCAAGCCCCCGCCCAGCCTGCCGCTGCCCGGCTACAGCTCCCTGAGGAAGACCCCCGCCCTGGCCGCCTCGGCGCTCTCGTCCTCGTGCGACGCGCTCGACTCCCCGGAGGCCTTCGACGCGCCCAAGCCCCTGGTGGCCACGCCCTCGGCCAGCGCCGCCCCCGCCGGGTTGGAGCCCGGCGGCGGCGGCAGCGGAGCCGCCGAGGCCTCCTTCGACTACTACAACGTCTCGGACGACGACGAGCTGGAGGAGGGCGCCGCAAAGGGCCGGGGCACAGACGGGAAGGCGGGCGGAGAGGGGGGCAAGGCGGGCGGAGGTGGGGTGGGCGGAGGCGGGACCATGCAGTGGCTGCTGGAGAGGGAGAAGGAGAGGGACCTTCAGCGCAGGTTTGAGCGCAACCTCACCTTCCCCAGTGCTAAAGAGAACCTCCCGGAGCCCAGCCAGAACCAGCAGTCGGCGCACTCAGCCAGGCTGGACAGCATGGACAGCAGCTCCGTGACGGTGGACAGTGGATTCAACTCTCCACGGTGAGGGGACACACACGCACGCACATTGCACACGCGTGCACACGCACATCGCATACACCTGCTGCAGTGAGATTGAACTATGCATTTGACCGAAATAGTTTTTCTGTATCCGTAAGTATCGATTGAATTATCGTTACACTTTTTCCTGCGTCAAATGTGAATCTCCACCAGGGATTTTCTGCTTCTTTGAGTTTGCATGGTAGTTGTGAAGTCATCAAAACGCGGCAACATTCTGAGTACTCTTGGATGAGGTTTGATCCAGGGATATGAGGAGTCTTGATCGTTAACCAGGTACCTTTTCCTGAGCAAGGACTTGTGCACTTTAGGGGGCCTTTTCTGTGAGTGGAGGGACAGGAATCCCAGATTAGTGCCGTGGTCAGCTGCCAGACTTTACTAGAGAGACAGAAAAGTAGACTTCACTAGAGAGATAGAAACGTAGACTTCACTAGAGGAACAGAATCTGATCTGATTGGATAACTGCACTGGTGTTAGACTGTGAAAATGGATGCCAGATGTCTGCTCTAATGTGTTGGCTGTAAAGCAGGCTGTGTTTTTGACGCGGACCAAATGAGGAAGTTCTTCTTCATAGCTCAACGTAGATGACCCCAATGGCCAGAGCATGAGACTAGATATACTTAACTGATCCCAACCGGGGGTCACATTTTGGCAAGTATAGGAGAGCAACAGGGTAAATGTTGAATACAGGAAATGTATCAAAGACAGCACTATGGTAAAGAGTAGAGTAAAGGCTCGGTTACGGTCGACTAAACGCAACAACCACGCAGAAGCTTTGACGCAGTCGTGAACCTTGTTCGGCTCTGGGTCGGGTTATAGTGGGCGGACCAATCACTGCCCTTGCTGCTGCGTCGCTTCAAGGAGGGTCCGCAAGGACGTAAAAACCCCCTTGCGTTGTGCTGACGTGCCACAATAACTAAGCCTTTAAGGTCCTTGCGCGTCGCCCCAACAAACACCAACACCCGAACAAAGTATGTTCGCCCAATTTATCCACCACCAATTAGGTTTGCCAAAAAAATAACTTATTTTGCACAACACACATATCAAAGACAAACTAACTGAAGGTAAGTCCTTTAACACACTTCAAACGTTTGCCAAGCCCCCCCCCCCGGCCCTACCGACCGCACCGTCAGCTCACAGCCCCCCTCTCCCCCCCCCCCTCCTGCAGCACCAGGGAGAGCCTGGCCTCCAACACCTCCTCCATTGTGGAGAGCAACCGCCGGCAGAACCTGGCCCTCAGCCCGGGGCACCTGGGCCTCGCCACAGGCAACGGGCCGCCCTTCTCCTTCCGCGCCGTCCCGGAGCCGCCCGCTCCGCAGCCTGAGAAGCTCCAGAAGCCCAGCGCCTGCCTGGCCTCCATCACCAGCGTCTGACCGCGCCCTGAGGGCGGAGGTGGAAGGTGGAGCTCTTTTTGGGACATGGTTGTGAAGGGAAATATATATATGTATATATATATATATATATATATATATATATATATATCCATGTAGATATCTATATATATCTATATGTAGATACCTGTCCCAAGATGCCCAAGGACTGTTACATTTCAGAACTAATGAACTCAGTGGAGCGCCGCCTGGAGGCCCACTGATGGAACTACAGCTGTTACAATTACACACACACACACACACACACACGCACACTCTCTCTCTCCCTCAAATGGACTGATACACAGATGGAAATCGAGGCCACAAATTAAACCGCTTTTGTTTCTCACATGTGTTTACACACACACACACGCACCCACACACACAGACACACACCGATACATACACGCACACACACACACACACCAAGCCACTGGGCAGACTTTGACCATGTCATTCTACAACCTCTAGTTTACACACTGCTGTTGTGTTGTTTCACTTGGATAATATGACTGACTGCTGCCTGTAGATATAATATATATATATATATATATATATATACATATATAAATATATATGTGGGAGTGTTTGTGTTCGCGTGTCTGGATGTGTGAGTGTGTGCGCATATGTGTGTATATTCTGTAATCTCAGGTCATGTTATCTCCACTCTCATTCCCGCTGCTCAGACTCAAGTGTCCCGCGAAGTTGTGAATCCTAGTATTACACCACTACAGAGGAAGGGTGTCCCCCCCCCCTGTCGTCGTCGTCCCCCCCCCCCCCCACTGCTAAAGAGGAAGTGTTCCCCCTAGTGGTGTATCCTAGTATTACATTACTATAGAGGGAGAGTTCCCCCTAGTGGTGTATCTTAGTATAACACTGATAAAGAGGAAGAGTTCCCACTAGTGGTGTATCCTACTATTACATTACTATAGAGGAAGAGTTCCCCCTAGTGGTGTATCCTACTATTACATTACTATAGAGGAAGAGTTCCCCCTAGTGGTGTATCCTAGTATTACATTACTATAGAGGAAGAGACCTCCCTAGTGGTGTATCCTAGTATTGCACCACTACAGAGGAAGGGTGTCGTCGTCGTCCCCCCCCCCCACTACTAAAGAGGAAGTGTTCCCCCTAGTGGTGTATCCTAGTAGTACATTACTATAGAGGAAAAGTTCCCCCTATCGGTGTATCCTAGTATAACACTGATAAAGAGGAAGAGTTCCCCCTAGTGGTTTATCCTAGTATTACATTACTATAGAGGGAGAGTTCCCCCTAGTGGTGTAGCCTAGTATAACACTGATAAAGAGGAGGGGGTCTCTCTAGTGGTGTATCCTAGTATTACACTACTATAGAGGAAGGGTTCTCTCTAGTGGTGTATCCTAGTATTACATTACTATAGAGGAAGAGACCTCCCTATTGGTGTATCCTAGTTTTGCACTGGTAAAGAGGAAGGTTTCCCCCTAGTGGTGTATCCTAGTGTTGCACTGGTAAAGAGGAAGGGTTCTCCCTAGTGGTGTGTTCTAGTATTACACTGGTATAGAGAAAGCGTTCTCCCTAGTGTTATATCCTAGTATTACACTGTTAAATTGACCCACGGTACAACGATCCATCGCTCTTACAGGAAGATAATGGCAAGCATAGCTGTTGCAGCTCCTGTTAAAACATCTCCAGGAGTGACAGACACCACCACACGGACATCGCCACAACTATGTAGAAACAAGTGAAATAACGTTACCCAGGTCCATCACAGCTATACAGAAATAATTGATGTATCTAAATGTATTTTCTATATTTGAACGAAAAATTTGAGGGTTAATTCCCGTTCATAGACAACCCATTTAAGGCAATGCAGATGGCTAGTTTTGCTAACATTATGTAACTGAGAATATTTTTTTACAAGGCCCTCTTTGATATCAATATTCATCCCGTCCCAGGTAACCATTCCTTCTACCTGCTTGACATCATGTTGGCCATCTGCACTGCCTCAAACGCGTTGCCATGGAGATAGACGGACCAGCTTAGAGAGCTGCAACTCTTGAGATCATTTGTTTCGGGACGGCCTACAACTGCAATAGTTAACACCTCTGAGGTGGTTGTTCTGTCTGCTACAGCCTGTCAGAGTATAACCTCTACCAACTACAACCACTCCTGAGCACATTTACACGCACACAGATGACTGGAAAAATATTATATAAACAGGCAATACTCTTCCCTGCAAATGGGAGCGCTGGTACAGCACTGGCTTTCCTCTTTAAGGATAAACATTCAATCTAGACTCCCTGCTATTGCATTGGCAGAGTGCGTATAAACATGGCAGTCGGTTCCAGCCCCTTACCCGATTGTTAATGTGATCAGAATATGGTGAGCATGTAAGCGCGCTCCATGTGTTTCTGAGGTTGTAATGCGAGCTGTAGCAGCTGAATCTGAGAGGAAGTGTTTCTTGTACCATGTTGAAGGGGCTCGGAAAAGCAATGGATTTTGGAATTGTCCCGTCATTACAAAATAAATGGCTCCTATTGCTGTGGGCCCTCGGAACCCAAACCGACATTGTTCCACTCAAAAGGAAACTGACATTTTTTGCAGGATTGCATATGGTAATTCTTTTTGTACCTACTGTCGATGCAAAGAGGGAGACTCACGCTGGAACATGAAGCTGCCGTTACCGTACCGGTACTGCGGCTGAGTTTCCAAATCTCAAAATGCAAAGACGTGAGCCAAGCCGATCGACCCACGCCAGTCCAGTGTTGTACGGAGCATACAGGGATCTTCTTTTGTTTCCTTTGTCTTGTTTTAACGATTTACTTTTTTTTTCTTTTTTTCTTTCCTTAATTTTTGGGGACTCATTGTTTACTTTACATCCGATTTACATTTTTTGTAGTTTTATTTTTTAGCGTTTGGGTTGAACCCCGTGAGCCACTGGCCCTCCCGGTGCTTCAGACACTCTGGATGTCTTCTGCGGCCGTTGTTACCCAACAACGATCCGTCCTGTACTCTCGTCACCATGGGGACGACCACGACGTCAAAGCAGATCAAACCATCGGCGGCGAGACGCCCGTCACGCGTGTTCCAACATGGCTGCCACTGTGCCCGGTCCGCCCGGGACAACTAATGACCCTTAACCAGTGAGGCTTAAGACGTTTGAAGCTGACTTAACCCCTCAGGCCCGCTGACGGATGCTGGCCTGCACCGAGCCGCGGGGAGACGCGGTGGCACGTGCGGCAAACTCGCAAAAAAAAAACCGACACCAACGTCCAATGTCTGTAGTTTGTGATCCAGTGCCGCGCAAAGCCGGACCCGCCCATCAGAGTCCTGCACTTCTATAGGTCGAATAATTTGTCAATCATTTGAAATCCCACGGCGCGTCGTTTCCAACGGGCTCTTCTACAACTACCTCCAAAGCAGCAAAAACACAACCCAGCCCCTTTCTAAGAGTACACTGTCATCAGCCTCTAGCCTGTGAATGTCTTGCGTACACGCACACACTGACACACACAGACACTCACACAGACACAGACACACACACACACACACACACTTTTATAGCCACAGATGCCCCCACACACTCGAGACACAGACAATGCATTTAAGTGCTGGACCGTCCTGTCTTCTCGTTCCATCCATCTCCCTCTCTTCCTACAAACCTCTGATGACATTAGATCACTAGAAAAACTACTTTCCCCCTTACACTTTCCCCCTTGCTGAACTTTAAATGGCATTCGGCAGAGGAAAGAAGAAACGGGTACAAAAAGCTAAATTCACAACATTTGCTAATTAGCACATGCAGATGTTTTGACTCCAAATCGTGCAGAAGGACTTTACATTCCTGAACAGGAGAGTCCACCTCTGTGCAAATGACCAATAGAAAGACACAAATCTAGAAAAGTTCCAGGTGTGTCCCAAACTAGCTTTAAAACGATTGCACGAGAACAAGTTTAATATTCTAGAGCCAACACTATAATCCAGGGACTGGTACCACAGCCAACCTGTCTGATAACCACAGTGTACTAGTGATTGGTTGTGGGACAACGCCTCACACCATATCTCTGTGGTTTGATTCCTTAAGACCCCTAGGGCCTTGGCTCCTTAGTCCTAGTTTTAGTACTGTGTACTAGGGTGTAGAACCCGACTAGCAATATAGCACAGACCCCTACTGTATGGTCCCTGTTAATGATACCACTACGTTGTGGTTCCAGTGTGGCCAACGCAGGAAGTGAGGGGGGGTCCCCACTCTGGTCCAACCTCTTCTTTAAACCTTAAACAAGTTACTTAAGGAGATTGTAATGTCTGAGTTCAACACCCTCAAACCCTCACCTTTGTTTCTCATGTTTTGCACTGCCCCCACCCCCACCAGCCCCCCCCCCCCCCCACCCCGGCCTCCGTTCCACACGCACGCACGCACGCACACACCATCACCACCTACGACAACAACCACCTCCTCTTCCACACTCGACGCTCCATGAAATGTCTTCCGTTGACATTGACAAACGGTTCTAACGCTGGAGGTTCCACAATAGCATTGTTTCTAACAGTGACGTTAATGTCATACTTGTAAATGATGTTTATCTGTCATGCCTAGTCAGAATAATTTAAACAATAAAAAGAGGGATTCTTTTGTAAATGTCTATAATATTGGGGAAAAGGTTTTTGGGCGGTGTCGTTTGTCCGGCTAAGCACGTCCAGCAAAAAAGAAAACACATTTAGCTACAAAATGCGTCTTTTAAAAAAAACAACTCTTCTTCTGACACCTCCAACTGATGCACCATTTTTAAGAAAGGCAATTTGAAGCTTTAATGTTGTTATTTTGCACATGCTCAACTAGACAAAGGGCACCCCATAAACGAGTCCCTCTGTGTGTAGTGCTGGTGTTACCGTTGTTGTAGTGTATGTGATATATTACCCCACGGGGATTGTGTTACTTTTTAAGATAATAAAAATTAACAATGTTTGGTTACGCTGCTGTGTTTGGTTCGTCATTGCATGGATTCTAAACGGTCAGCGATCCTCCGAGGCCACGAGAGGAGACTCGTTTTAAAGAGAGGCCTGTTGAGACTGTCTGGGCTGTGCTCCAATCGGTTCACTTCTGCCTTTATACTGCATCTTCATGTAGGCGGTCGACGTCTGAAATGTGAGTATCCACTTTTGGTTCACCGCAGACTACTTATTTTGTTATTTTATTTGATATCTCATGATTTGTCTATAGATTTCACATGTCTTACTCTTGTCTCTTGAAGTGTGAGGACAAGCTAAGGAAGGCGATTGCTTGGGCTCCAAATACTGTGGGACCTCTTCAGGGTTAAGGATCCTTAATGTGTGTGTACCTCAGTGTATGAGAAAACAGACAAGATAAAAAAGGGTACAACTAGGATTATGCTGCCGATGGTGGAGGGAGACAGAAATCAACACAGGACTGCAGTGTTGGGTTTGGCTGCTGGTTGTCATGGAGTGAGTGCTGGGAAACATAGCAAGAGAAGGCAACCGATGGAAAAACAAATCGTACACATTGTCACCTAAAGTTTAGCCATACTTCTATGAATGGTTAAGGTACTTATTGGGTTAGATATGGTTCTGTTAAGGTATGCATATTGGGTTAGATATGGTCATGTTAGGTATGCCTATTGTGTTAATATTGCCATGTTGGTATACACAGAGTTTAGGTATTAGGTTACAAAAGGACTATTTCGGTTTTAGAATTTTAAATTCAAAAATACTATGCCTAAATATATCTAGACACCAACAACCTCATGTTTTTGAAAACACATTGAATCATCTCTTTCAGACTAGTTTTATTTCAAAAGTGTTTCTGACAAAACAATCACACATTTACAGAGTTAGTGACAAGAAGAGAGAACATTAACCTGACAGACAAGATATGAGAAGGTCTGTGTGGGTCATGGCATGTGAGAGCCTGCGTCTTTTCACGCTATCTAGGAATGTTGAAATTGCTTTTCAGATTTATTTTTAAATTCAATCTCATTGCTCGAAAGTCTATTTTCTCTGGACAACTGCGGTACGACGTCCTGACAAGGCGCCCTGTTCTCTTCTGGAAGACCTTCTGACTCTTGTTGGAGGGATTGAAGGCTGGAGGTCGGTGTAGAACACAGAACAGAACTAGAGGGGGGACAGGCTGTACGCTCTCACTCCATGTCCAACTCCCTTTTCCTTTCTTGATAGAGGATTTCTTTTGGGAGTGGTGGCACGAGGTCAGCACACTTAAAAGTGCATCAGTGGGTTAAACATTCTTCGCCTTGCAAGAGTGGAGCTGGGAACACACTAGAAGATTTATAGCTCCATTATAGCCCTGATACGCCACTGAAGACAGATATTCACCGTCTGTCATCGTCAGCGCGTCCACGTGAAATCACTCTGCAACGCCGTGGGATGGGATTCCAACCTGCAGCCTTCCGATGTGGCCGTTCATAGATATTACGAATGTTCGATATTCATACAGGGGGTCGTGTCCACGACTTTAATCAGTCAAACCAGTGGTTCAATGTGTGATGTCTCTGTCTTTCTACACCGTTGTCATCTAAGAGTATCTTCTAGCGAGTCCCGGTCGGTCTTCACTCCTCCCTCCTCCTCCGGTGGGGGTCTTCTTGGCTAAGACCCCCTCAGTGGCGGCCCACCGCTGAGAAGGCCTTCCTGCCTGAGACCTCCTCAGTGGGGGGCCCAGCACTGAGGAGGTCTTCTTGGCTGAGACCCCCTCAGTGGCGGCCCACCCCCAGCAGGGCGAGCAGCAGGGCGGTAAGAAGGCTCCAGAGGAGCGGGCGCGACGGGGGGCCGGCGCCGCTCAGCAGGTGCTCTACCCGCGCCCAGGAGCCGTTGTTGGGCAGGGGGGCCACGCCCGCCGTCGAGCACATGAGGTTGTAGATGTCCACAGCCCGGATGGGCCCCGCCTGCAACCCCTTCTTGAAGTCTGAGGGGGACGTTGTGTTAGTCTTTACTACCAGTACAGTCTTTATGAGGACGTGGAGTTAGTCTTTACTACCAGAACAGTCTTTATGAGGAGGACGTGGAGTTAGTCTTTACTAGCAGTACAGTCTTTATGAGGAGGACGTGGAGTTAGTCTTTACTACCAGAACAGTCTTTATGAGGAGGACGTGGAGTTAGACTTTACTACCAGTACAGTCTTTATGAGGAGGACGTGGAGTTAGTCTTTACTACCAGTACAGTCTTTATGAGGAGGACGTGGAGTTAGTCTTTACTACCAGTACAGTCTTTATGAGGAGGACGTGGAGTTAGTCTTTACTACCAGTACAGTCTTTATGAGGAGGACGTGGAGTTAGTCTTTACTACCAGTACAGTCTTTATGAGGAGGACGTGGAGTTAGTCTTTACTACCAGTACAGTCTTTATGAGGGGGACGTGGAGTTAGTCTTTACTACCAGTACAGTCTTTATGAGGAGGACGTGGAGTTAGTCTTTACTACCAGAACAGTCTTTATGAGGAGGACGTGGAGTTAGTCTTTACTACCAGTACAGTCTTTATGAGGAGGACGTGGAGTTAGTCTTTACTACCAGTACAGTCTTTATGAGGAGGACGTGGAGTTAGTCTTTACTACCAGTACAGTCTTTATGAGGAGGACGTGGAGTTAGTCTTTACTACCAGTACAGTCTTTATGAGGGGGACGTGGAGTTAGTCTTTACTACCAGTACAGTCTTTATGAGGAGGACGTGGAGTTAGTCTTTACTACCAGAACAGTCTTTATGAGGAGGACGTGGAGTTAGTCTTTACTACCAGTACAGTCTTTATGAGGAGGACGTGGAGTTAGTCTTTACTACCAGTACAGTCTTTATGAGGAGGACGTGGAGTTAGTCTTTACTACCAGTACAGTCTTTATGAGGAGGACGTGGAGTTAGTCTTTACTACCAGTACAGTCTTTATGAGGAGGACGTGGAGTTAGTCTTTACTACCAGTACAGTCTTTATGAGGAGGACGTGGAGTTAGTCTTTACTACCAGTACAGTCTTTATGAGGGGGACGTGGAGTTAGTCTTTACTACCAGTACAGTCTTTATGAGGAGGACGTGGAGTTAGTCTTTACTACCAGTACAGTCTTTATGAGGAGGACGTGGAGTTAGTCTTTACTACCAGTACAGTCTTTATGAGGAGGACGTGGAGTTAGTCTTTACTACCAGTACAGTCTTTATGAGGAGGACGTGGAGTTAGTCTTTACTACCAGTACAGTCTTTATGAGGAGGACGTGGAGTTAGTCTTTACTACCAGTACAGTCTTTATGAGGAGGACGTGGAGTTAGTCTTTACTACCAGTACAGTCTTTATGAGGAGGACGTGGAGTTAGTCTTTACTACCAGTACAGTCTTTATGAGGAGGACGTGGAGTTAGTCTTTACTACCAGTACAGTCTTTATGAGAAGGACGTGGAGTTAGTCTTTAATACCAGTACAGTCTTTATGAGGAGGACGTGGAGTTAGTCTTTAATACCAGTACAGTCTTTATGAGGACGTGGAGTTAGTCTTTACTACCAGTACAGTCTTTATGAGGAGGACGTGGAGTTAGTCTTTACTACCAGTACAGTCTTTATGAGGAGGACGTGGAGTTAGTCTTTACTACCAGTACAGTCTTTATGAGGAGGACGTGGAGTTAGTCTTTACTACCAGTACAGTCTTTATGAGGGGGACGTGGAGTTAGTCTTTACTACCAGTACAGTCTTTATGAGGAGGACGTGGAGTTAGTCTTTACTACCAGTACAGTCTTTATGAGGAGGACGTGGAGTTAGTCTTTACTACCAGTACAGTCTTTATGAGGAGGACGTGGAGTTAGTCTTTACTACCAGTACAGTCTTTATGAGGAGGACGTGGAGTTAGTCTTTACTACCAGTACAGTCTTTATGAGGAGGACGTGGAGTTAGTCTTTACTACCAGTACAGTCTTTATGAGGAGGACGTGGAGTTAGTCTTTACTACCAGTACAGTCTTTATGAGGAGGACGTGGAGTTAGTCTTTACTACCAGTACAGTCTTTATGAGAAGGACGTGGAGTTAGTCTTTAATACCAGTACAGTCTTTATGAGGAGGACGTGGAGTTAGTCTTTACTACCAGAACAGTCTTTATGAGGACGTGGAGTTAGTCTTTACTACCAGTACAGTCTTTATGAGGAGGACGTGGAGTTAGTCTTTACTACCAGTACAGTCTTTATGAGGAGGACGTGGAGTTAGTCTTTGCCACCAGTACAGTCTTTATGAGGAGGACGTGGAGTTAGTCTTTACTACCAGTACAGTCTTTATGAGGAGGACGTGAAGTTAGTCTTTACTACCAGTACAGTCTTTATGAGGAGGACGTGGAGTTAGTCTTTACTACCAGAACAGTCTTTATGAGGGGGACGTGGAGTTAGTCTTTACTACCAGTACAGTCTTCATGAGGAGGACGTGGAGTTAGTCTTTACTACCAGTACAGTCTTTATGAGGAGGACGTGGAGTTAGTCTTTACTACCAGTACAGTCTTTATGAGGAGGACGTGGAGTTAGTCTTTACTACCAGTACAGTCTTTATGAGGAGGACGTGGAGTTAGTCTTTACTACCAGAACAGTCTTTATGAGGGGGACGTGGAGTTAGTCTTTACTACCAGTACAGTCTTTATGAGGAGGACGTGGAGTTAGTCTTTACTACCAGTACAGTCTTTATGAGGAGGACGTGGAGTTAGTCTTTACTACCAGTACAGTCTTTATGAGGAGGACGTGGAGTTAGTCTTTACTACCAGTACAGTCTTTATGAGGAGGACGTGGAGTTAGTCTTTACTACCAGTACAGTCTTTATGAGGGGGACGTGGAGTTAGTCTTTACTACCAGTACAGTCTTTATGAGGAGGACGTGGAGTTAGTCTTTACTACCAGTACAGTCTTTATGAGGAGGACGTGGAGTTAGACTTTACTACCAGTACAGTCTTTATGAGGAGGACGTGGAGTTAGTCTTTACTACCAGTACAGTCTTTATGAGGGGGACGTGGAGTTAGTCTTTACTACCAGTACAGTCTTTATGAGGAGGACGTGGAGTTAGTCTTTACTACCAGTACAGTCTTTATGAGGAGGACGTGGAGTTAGTCTTTACTACCAGTACAGTCTTTATGAGGAGGACGTGGAGTTAGTCTTTACTACCAGTACAGTCTTTATGAGGAGGACGTGGAGTTAGTCTTTACTACCAGTACAGTCTTTATGAGGGGGACGTGGAGTTAGTCTTTACTACCAGTATATTATCTTTCTCACTCAAAAACGACACACAAAAGTAAGGCTGTAATCTAATCCTTGTATCGGCCCTCCACACATGAACGTGTTCACACGTACTGTAGAGAATGTGTGTGCTTAAGTGTGCTCAGTAGCGTGAGGTCACCTGATCAGTGTGCTCTGTGACGTCACCTGATCAGTGTGCTCTGTGACGTCTCCTGATCAGTGTGCTCTGTGACGTCACCTGATCAGTGACTTGTAACGTCACCTGATCAGTGTGCTCTCACAAAGGGACTTGGGTACTTTATCTTTCTATGACCAATGGTTCTACAGGAAATTAAACCAACAGAAAATTGCCGGCACAATTCTCCGGACTTTACATATAGGTTAAACTACAGACGTTACACTAAGGGCCCGGTGGGTTAAACTACAGACATTACACTAGGGGCCTGGTAGGTTAAAGACGTTACTCTAGGGGCCCGGTGGGTTAAACTACAGACATTACATTAGGGGCCTGGTGGATTAAACTACAGACATTACACTAGGGGCCTGGTAGGTTAAACTACAGACGTTACACTAAGGGCCCGGTGGGTTAAACTACAGACGTAACACTAGGGCCCTGGTGGGTTAAACTACAGACGTTACTCCTGGGTTAGTCTACAGACGTTACACACGTGATCTGTGTGAAGTCATGAACCTTTCAGTCTCAGGTTTCTGACCCGTTTGTTCCTCATCTGTCCATCTAACACTTTCAAATCCAAGTCCACCGAAAATGACACATTGCTTGAAAGTTTATTACCAGGTCCTGTTGCCAGGAAGAAAGCCTTCATGTCGTTGAAGGTGTTGTCGTAGCCATGCCAACCCTTCTGCCAGCCTGAGGTCCCAGTACCGTTGTTCCAGTAAGGGAGAGTCGCTTTGTTCTGGAAAACACAACAAATACACAAAGAACCACAGAGTTGAGTGTGTGGTAATGCCTGACACACACTAGACCATTTTTCAAACTTAGAAATCATAAGAGACCACTTACCGCAAGACAGATGAAGACATCTTTTAATGTTTTTATAGTTTGTGTAAAGCCACCATTTTGCCAACAAACAACACCACACACTGACCAATTCCATTCCTGATTCTCCACACAGAAACCAACAACCTTGCCACCAAAAACGTAATTTTAGCGTAAACAAACATGCAGCCACGCTATGCTATGCTATCTAACAGAAGAACATTGGACAAAGCTATGGCGATGGCGGAAAAATGGGCTGTACATGTTGCAGTGTAGGTTGGACGTCTCATGGCCCGAGTCAGCCTATGACAGCACCAGTGAGAAGTATGTGTGTGTGCGTGTGTACGGACGTGCGTTTGCGTGTGTGCGTGCAGTGTTGGGGAGTAACGGAATACATGTACCGGCGTTACGTATTCAGAATACAAACTATAGCTAACTGTATTCCGATACAGTTACAATTTAAATAGTTGGTATTTAGAATACAGTTACATTGTTTAAATCAATGGATTACATGATGATACTTCTGTTTCAGCAGTTCATTCTTGCTTTCACACCAACAGCATTCAGTGCGTACTACACGAGTTTGGTCCCCTTGGTTCGGTACGTTTGCGTTGCTGTGAATGCAACAGGGTAATCCCTATGTTCCCCAGGTCCTATGTTCCCCGGGTGCAAATGGTTAGGGTCAGGTTTAGGGTTATGGTTAGGGTTAGGCTGAGGGTTAACCCTAAACCTAACCCTAACCATAACCATTCTAACCAATCACAGGCGAATCAGAGGCGAAAAAGGTGATACTTGCCCTACCATCCTTCGAAAAAAATGATTTGCTCTCAGGGTCATATGTTCCCCGGTCACATACAAAGCGGGGAACATAGGACCCGGGGAACATAGGTACGCTCCCAATGCAACCACCTCACTTCGATGTGAACCAAATCAGCCGACGAGACCTCCCTGAACAGCTGGTCTCGGTTCGCTTCCAAACGAGCCCTGGTACGGTTCGCTTGAGATGTGAAAGCGAACGCACCTCGGTCTGATTCAGTTCTACAAAGCCTATGCTTCTTTGGACGTAACAGGCACCCGCTCAGCCGCGCGCATTATGGGAATTATTGTTTGATTAGCAGTAACTCCAAGACTAGCAGCAAATTGTCGGACCGTCAGGGAATATGGATAGACACCCACATAAAACGTATGCTGGAAAAATGCTGTTGCATTTAACACATTCAGCACCAGGATGAGGGAGAAGGAGTTTGACCGGTCCACTACCACCCCAAACCTTTTTGTCCAATGATTGAATGATCTTTTCTCTCTCTCTCTCTCTCTCTCTCTCTCTCTCTCTCTCTCTCTCTCTCTCTCTCTCTCTCTCTCTCTCTCTCTCTCTCTCTCTCTCTCTCTCTCTCTCTCTCTCTCTCTCTCTCTCTCTCTCTCTCACCAGAATAGGCCTGTTTAGTAAGCAGGATTTGATGCCGCATTTCTACACTTATAAAATGCAATTCAATGTGGAAGTAATCCAAGCATTCAGAAAACAATACTCGGATTGAGTGGTGAAACGGAATACGTTACATATTACATTTTTGGGCATGTATTCTGTAACTGGAAACATTTTAAAAGTATCCTTTCCCAACAATGCGTGCGTGTGCGTCACCTCAGTGATGAACCAACCAGGCTCGGCCACCAGCGTCAGCGGGGGAACAAACTTCCCTCCTTTGTAGTGGAACCGCTCCGGGATGTTCTGCCTGTCGTACACTCGCATGTTAGGAACCCCGCTCAGAGCGGCGAGCACCTTGACGGACACACACACACACACACACACACAATGTTAATTCTCACCTTCATGTTTTTTAGTACCTGCTGGAGCCTTCCCTCATAAAAGAGCCAAATGCATTGACTGACATCAAAGGAGCAGATCAGGACAGAGCAGACATACTATACGACTAGTAACACATCGTGGTCTGCTGCTGTGTTGTGTTTGTGTCTGAGGTATCGCATCTTGGGTCTACTTTGCACAGCACACAAGCTCGCTACGTTAATAATGTCTCTGTTCCACTTCATATCCTTTATAATAACACGATTATCAAGATTACACGTCACTATGGACCCAAATGACCAGTCCACAGGCTCAATGAACGATATTGCATGTAGTCTGGCTGAGCGGAAATGAACAGCGTCCATAGCGCTAGCGTCGGATTCCATCGCTACTCCTCCCCTTCCTGTCGCTGGCGTTCCCGTATTGTGCTCCCCCCCAAACTCGGAAACTAGGCAGCGTGGCGAGTTTTCAAGAGGACTTTGACGGCGCTGTAAAGCTAGCATGTTTGGCTCTTTCCGTCGAAAATTGCAAAGAACTTCAAAAGATTTGCTTACAGCATTTGCTGAGGAAGAAAGATGTTCTCGCCTGTTTTCCCACAGGCTGTGGCAAAAGTTGTATATATCGAGCGTGGCCTATTGTGTGCAGCGATCTAGCAGGGGTAATGTTCAGTTCAACCTCGGAGACTTGTAAACACAGTATTGTGTTGGTAGTTTGCCCATCGGTCGCAATTATGGAAGATCAGGTGGGAACCCTGCAGTCCAAGGGTATATTTGATAGGTCCCGTGAGCTCCTCACGGGCCAAAGTGTACGGTGTCTTGACATCATTGTGAGAAAGAAAACAATGTTTGTTCTTTTTAACTCTGAAAAGGATCTTCACATAGGCGACATACATCTTTAATCGTTTTTTGTGGCGTTTGCGGTTGGGATCGAGCCATCTCTCTGACAGCCTCTGAACGTGAAGACGTGCCATCAAAATAATTTCCCCCCCGGCGGCACTATTTTGCATGGACACCGCTGCTGCTTCCCGGGGTTAGCCCCGCCCTAGACGATTGTGATTGGTTTAAAGAAATAAAAACAGGCCAGCCCAGTTTCCCCCCGGATAGACGGCTCTAAATAGCGTGGTTCCAGACCATTCTACTTGCTGTAGTTTGGTCTGGCTTTGCGAGACTAGTGACCAAGTAACGTCCATCATACATTATGGCCACTCCCCCTCAGATCTGATGTAGCCAATAGAGTCAGAGGAAGCCTGAAGAGCAACACAGTCGGACAGAAGGTCACCAGAAGCTGTGTGACCTTTTGATCGTAGCCGGGGATGACCTATGGTCTTCCAGCTTAGAGCTCCGGCGATCCACCATAGCCAAGGTGCCCTGATCTGTGTGTTCTGTGCTCTGTGAGGTCACCTGATCAGTGTGCTCTGTGCTCTGTGACGTCACCTGATCAGTGCGCTCTGTGACGTCACCTGATCAGTGTGCTCTGTGCTCTGTGACGTCACCTGATCAGTGTGCTTTGTGCTCTGTGACGTCACCTGATCAGTGTGCTCTGTGCTCTGTGACGTCACCTGATCAGTGTGCTCTGTGCTCTGTGAGGTCACCTGATCAGTGTGCTCTGTGCTCTGTGACGTCACCTGATCAGTGTGCTCTGTGCCGGCGCACACAGTGCTCTCACCTCCTGCTCCTTGTTGTGTTTGGGCCACAGGCTGACCACCACGCCTCGGTCCATCATCTTGACGATGTCAGACATGTTGATGTGTTGGTCCAGCTCGATCACTCGCTCCATCCACTGGATGGCGGTCATGCCGTGGTCAGAGAACAGCATGACGTTAAGCTTGTGTCCCAAGTCCTTCTCCTGTGGAGGAACATGCCTGTCAAACACAGAACTTGTACACACCAGTTCAAGGGAAAAACAATCGATCAAATATTTTTACACTGTAACTATTTAGTGGTGAACTCAAAAAACAATGTTTTGTATGAACCTTGATCTTCTTGTTCAGCATCTGCAAGGCTGTGTCCAGTTCTCGCACCGCCGTTTTGATTTGGTGTGAGTCTGGTCCAAAATGGTGGCCCTCCACGTCGATCTTCTCATAATATATTGCGGCCATTTCTGCTTTGCCTGTCCTGTCAAGAGATATGAACATAGACATTGCACTATGCTTATCCTGCTCCTTATCCTGGCAGCCCTGACATGATGGTAATTTAGATTCTGATGAGACGGAAATAGTCAAGACAATCAAAAACTATCAAAACAAAGTCGAACAACTTTACTTTTCCTACACCACTAATTCTTGCTATTTGATTATAGCAATGCCGACTCAGACAGCAATGTAGTCTGAGTACTATTAATGTGTTCTAACTTACTACTACTAATACTTGTAAATGCTTCAAAAACGTACACAGAGTTTTAGCTTTGTTTTGAATATTTTCATTGTAATAATCATTTATTATTAGATTGTGTCCTCCAAACTATGACGTGAGTTTAGAATTGGGGGATGTTGAATGTAGATCAACTTAATCTAGAGTATGATTGCAAGCCAAGTGCTGAATAAACTATGACTTAACTAAATTGAACTAACGGCTGACCCTAAAGACGTTGGGGGTCGTGAAACTCACTCTAAGTTGTCGAGGGCGTCCTCGATGGAGTCGGTCAGGTTCTTTAGAGAAGGGTTGTAGACATACTCCTCACAGAAGGACGGCCGCACACCAAGGATCTCAACCTCACAACCTGGGACACACAAACACACGCGTTCACAACAACATGTACGGTCTAGTCCACGGGTTATAATCCTGAAAGCAGGGCTGATGTTCCTATCCACACGTGCAGTGGCTAAAGACAGGATGCCTATTCGACCACTGCAGTCGAGGTACTTTTGCTATTGCTACAAACTAATACTATTGCTTGCTACATTAGAAATCCCTTTCAAACATTGATAAACATTAGTTCTTTGAGTTTTGAGTATACGTTGAGTATACAAACTTTACTTGCGGGAGTGATTTGCGCGAGTTAGGATTATACAAGATAAGCCTTTATTGTCTCCCTTAGGAGAAATTTGTCTAGGGCATTCGAGAGAACACATTTGTATAGGATTCATAACATCCGGAGGAGCACACAGTTTTTGGCCGTGATATTATTAGTCTCTCCATGTCCACACAATTTGCACGTATAAATATACAATCATCTACAGCTAACATTCTGTATCACACACAGATCCATAATATATACACACCAAAGATATTGCACATTACCCCAATAAAGCCATAACATTTAATATTGCACAAATGCCCTACACCAAGATATTGCAAGATATTGCACATTACTCCCTATAAAGTTAATAAAGTCATAACATCCCCCCCCTACCCAAGTACTTGTATGTTGTTACCAGTTCAACTCTCTCACCCTTAATTAGAACTGGGCTGTGTTCACCAACAGACCTAGGATCGAAGACCATTTATTTCGTTTTTTAACATTTAACATAAGGTTGTGCCCCTCACATTGCAATGCCTGAATCTTTTGTCAGTAAACTGAGGATGGCTGTATCATCAGTTACTCGAGTTAAGTCTAGTACAGTTACTTACTACATCAGTTTGATCTGGCAAATTTCAAGATGAAGGGGGGCTTCATCTTGTAAACGCCGTTTCTTACTTCCACTTCCTTCTCAACCATGGCCGAGATAACCACTACTAGTCTTTACTTGTTTTTGAAGTACCAGAGGCGTCTGATTACCCAACACGGTTGTATAGGATTCATAATATCATCTATCTATATAATATAATATATATACTCACACACAAATGCTAATGGAGAACTTTTTTCTTTTTGATTTCAATAGTAATCTCAAAGTATGAGCTTAGCCATGTGTTGTAAAGCAGTTATTCACTTGCTTTCCTTGGCTCTCTGTATGGATATGGAACAGATTGGTTCATACGCACCGGGCCAGTAGTACATCGCCACGTTCTTGCCCTTCTTCTGCATGGTGACCCAGATGGGTTCGGACCCGTCCCACCAAAGGGGCAGGCGGCTGTCGGCGTTGGTCCCGATGAGGAACTCCTTCATCGTCACCTCGTCCCACATGTAGTTCCCGGTCATCTGGTGGATGTCACAGCTACGACCTGGGGAACAAAGGTAACACACAACAGGTTGATCGGGGAAAGGCCACTGCACACGTCTGACATTAAGATCATTAGAGAGCTGCTGTGTGTAGGAAAAAAAAAACTCCAACCTGAATTGATAGCATAGATCCTGGTTAGTTTGGCCAGTTCATCCATCAATATTATATCATATTTACAGATCAGATCTGTATACATGATTTGATTTAATGGTTTGATTTTATTGATGAAATTTCCGGTCAAACACAGGATGTCTTATCCTTTACAACTCTGTGTTAAAGGTTCCTCATTTATTTATGATGTCAGTAAAATAATAACTAGGGTTATAAATGATGTAATGTGTTAACTAGTGGACCATTAGATCTAGAAATAGTGTAAACAAGTTGCTTAACAAGCGACAGGCCAGCAATAAACTCTTCTCCTTATTTCACTTATTTCACGCGTCTTTAACAGAGTGCACACAGGCAAACATTGCAAACAAATACCCTCCACCCTGTGTATTTTAACCTGGGTATTCCTACAGCGCCGGCCTACGTGGTTTGGAACCTTCACACACACTCTGTTCACCGCAGTGATTGGTCAAAACAAATATGAAGCGAAAGAAGTGGAACACCCCCCTTCACCCAGAATGGAGTTATCTGCTATTAATCCACAGACTTATATAGAACCTCCATGACCTCCTGGACCTGTGAGGCATTCCAGACCGTCCTGGGCCGACCTCTCTGCAGGAGGGGGTCGATACTGGCCAGAAGATGGGCCTGCTGCCTTTGTTTAGCCACTTCTGAGCTCAGTTTAATTTAGGGGAGTGATCCAAGTTGGCATAGAAATGATGAGCAAGGAAGAGCTTGGACAGCCATCCAGGACCCATCCAGACGATAACAAATCAGATTTCACAAATATTGCAGCGTGAACTTGCGCCCTGGCACACAAGATGATGAACTCGCCTGTTCAGACTTAAGGTAAACATAGATTGAGTGAGAACACTGAGCTGAGCCGTAATACACTCATACATGATGATACAAAATAACAATCTATACATATTGCAGGTCACATATTGTGTTATTTTTATTCTAACTTATTTTATTGGTACTGCCCATGTTTACTTCAAATACTTACAAGTGAAGGCACCTGGTGTGTGCCAACATCTTTAGACAAATCAAGTGCTTCACTGAACAGAGCACAGGAGAAAGTGTCAGTACGGACATGTTACGGTTAATGATTTTCCTGGCAAAGATGCTGGGTAGTACTGGTACCGGCGATAGCAGCTTGCCAGCACAAGGCCTTGTTGTCTCAGGAGAAACCAGCACAGCCATGCCTCGTCTCTATTACCTCCCTGCCCAACCACCGTCATAAATGTTGCACTACCAGTTACAAATCGCTAATCCGTGAGACCGTTATAACAGAGCTGTAACAAGAGGGGTCATGACCTTCATATGGACACTGGCATGTCAACGCAGCTCCGTCCTGAAGTAAATGCGCTGCACTTGTTCCCCCTAAACGCCTCTAGGAAGAAGGCCTATTTGTGGAGAATTGTGACGTTGGGGCGTCAGCAAAATGAATCGATGGATTTGCTTTGTGCGATTGAAAATGTATCAGATGGCCAGAGTCCCTGATCCGACTCTCTGTAGCGCTAACAGAATTAATCGCTTGGCTGGCGGAGACAAACGGGACCCGTCTAAATCCACAAGCTCAGCACATCAAGTGGGGAGGCTCTAGAGCTAAGCAGAACGCTGTCCTGTCCTGCAGCGGGTTGGAGCATAATGACGGTTTGTCTCTCGCACGCAAGAACGCACGCTCTGATGCACGCGCGCAAACTCTCATGCACGCACGCTCGCTCGCTTGCACGCACGCACACACGTTCATCTGCAAGTGACTGGGCATTTTCTGCGATAACCTGGCATTTGGGCAAATAATCTTTTCTCTTTTCATTTGCCTGTAGGTTTTAGCAAAGTATAGATTATTTTAAGTATCAGTAGAGGTATTATAGAAAACTAAATAAAGTAACTAAATAGCCTCTGTTTTGTTTTGTCGTCATAACAACTTGTTTCTCACGCCATCAATACAAATGAAATATTGTGCTGTATAAGAGTCTGTGGCTAACTTATTGTAGGCTTTTGCAGCCTTACAAAATGTAATCTCAAATGTGATTATGAATTACCTCTAATCAGAGAAGTTGGCTCTGTTCTGAGCCTCTGACAGTAAAAGAGTTGAGGATTGATCTGACAGAAGTCAGATGAGTAAATAGAGTAAATTGAATCACTAAAAAGGTAGAAAACACTACTGATAATGGAAGTCAATGTGTTGATACATGTTAGTATCAGTCTATTCACTGAGAACATTTTCCCCAAGGGGACAATAAATTATCTATCTATCTATTAAAGGTATTGAGGAGTTGATGATAGGTGGGTGATGATAGATGTGGTCATGTTTCCTTTCTCTCTCTCTCGCTCTCGCTCTCTCTCGTAGTGTAATGAATATGTCATCTTAAATGTATATGTATATACAATGTGTTAAGTCTGGTCCCTCCTTCAGCTTGGGGCAGACGCCCATCTGCCAGCAGGGAGGACAGCCTTATTACGCAACTTATTTGAATGTTTGTGGGAAAGTCTTTCAACTTTGATCCATGTTATCAGGGCGTTTCCACCTAACCCTGCTGGCACGGAGCGGACTGGCTGCCTGTATCAGCCTGCCCCCCCTCCATGGGACTCTGAGGAGACTAAGGAGGGCTGGCAGCCTGTATCAGCCTGCCCCCCCTCCATGGGACTCTGAGGAGACTAAGGAGGGCTGGCAGCCTGTATCAGGCTACCCCCCCTCCATGGGACTCTGAGGAGACTAAGGAGGGCTGGCAGCCTGTATCAGGCTACCCCCCCTCCATGGGACTCTGAGGAGACTAAGGAGGGCTGGATGCCTGTATCAGGCTACCCCCCCTCCATGGGACTCTGAGGAGACTAAGGAGGGCTGGCTGCCTGTATCAGCCTGCCCCCCCTCCATGGGACTCTGAGGAGACTAAGGAGGGCTGGATGCCTGCATCAGCCTGCCCCCCCTCCATGGGACTCTGAGGAGACTAAGGAGGGCTGGCAGCCTGTATCAGCCTGCCCCCCTCCATGGGACTCTGAGGAGACTAAGGAGGGCTGGCAGCCTGTATCAGCCTGCCCCCCCTCCATGGGACTCTGAGGAGACTAAGGAGGGCTGGATGCCTGTATCAGGCTACCCCCCCTCCATGGGACTCTGAGGAGACTAAGGAGGGCTGGATGCCTGCATCAGGCTACCCCCCCTCCATGGGACTCTGAGGAGACTAAGGAGGGGAGGCTGCTTGTACTAGCCTGTCTCCCCACCCCTGGCAAATGACACGACATTTTGCTCTCTCTTCCTCTCCCTGTTCATATACATAATGGCATATACATAATTTAGTGACTTATTATTTCTTTCTCTTTTTTCCTTTCACTCCCCTTTCTATCATCTCTCTGGGTTTTAAATTGAACACAAAGAGTGTTTTACACTTGTGTAAACACACTGAATGAGAGGTCTATACCACGCAGAACATCACAATAACAAAGTCCTCCACTGGTCTGCTCTCAGTTATTCATACAATAGCAGCCAGAAGCTGCTGTCTGTGTCTCATGGAGTGATGTAGCCTGATGCAGACTCGGTTATAAAGTTTCCTATAACGTCCTGCTCATTTTAGATCTCCAGACAGACACACGCACAGACAGACAGAAAGACAAACAGACAGACAGCTCTCTACCTGTCATCAAGGAGTAGTAATTAGGGTAGGACAGGCTCGGGAACTCCGGGGTGACGTAGTCCACCTTCACCCCGGTCTCCACCAGCTCCCTGAACCCCGGAAGGCCGCTCAGCTCGTCCATGTAGTCGAACCGGAACCCGTCGATCAGGAACACGAGCAGCGGGCGATCACCGAGGCAGAACCGGCCCCCCAGGACCAGCACCAGGATCAGGAGCAGCGGGCGCAGCAACGCGGCGCACATGTCTCCGTGATGCGACCCCCCCCCGGTGATGATAATAACGGTGAATGAGGTCTGGTGAATCACGGATCAGATGTTGCTCTGTTCCTCTGAAGTCTGGTGAATAACGGATCAGATGTTCCTCTGGTCCTCTGAGTTCTGGTGAATAGCGGATCAAATGTTCCTCTGGTCTTCTGAGGTCTAGAGCAGCGGACCTCTGATCTGTGTAAAGGGGGCGTGCCGCGTCTCACTTTATTGTGCTTCTCATTCGTTTCGACGACCAATCAGGTGGCTGGAGGCGGGTTTTAACTCTGATTTGAATCGGATTGGCTGACAGCGAAGAGAAGGATCCAGACTTCTTCCAACCCCCGGTTCGGGGACCTGAACCGGTCCGGGGTCCTGTTGAAAAAAAAAGGAAAGTGCGTTTATAGAGGAGTCACGCCCCTTCCGGTAGAGCCCATGGGACCAATGAGATCGAAAAATATGAATGGGTTTCAATGAAGAGAAAGTAATTTTCTTCTGTTCCAAGTCTTTATATGCCCCGGATTACACATATATTGTTTGTGGATTTAAATGATGAATTTCATGCCAAGAGTTTGACCGTTTATTGTGCAATTGTTCAGTTAAAGGCTGTAGAGAAAACACAATGAGAATGACTAAACGTCTCGTATGTAACGTCACGCTCCCTGCGACTGGCGTGGATGGACAAGACCGACAATCTCCCCATCGGCATAACTGAAACTCTCCATGTGCCCCGACTTGTAATGGTTTTCACCTCTTTCGATGCTTTTATCCTCCCCTTGGAAAAAAGCGGTGAAGTGGAGCAGAGAGATCGCCATGTCTGTAACGGAGTTCCAAGTGCGGGTGGTGACGTATATCATTCGCGTCGAGAGCAGCGAAGAGTAGTTCTCAAAGCGGCCTCACACAAAACCTAACATTATCAAAATTCTTCTCAATTTTTTTTTTGTTTTCTTTGCATGAAAAATTATCATTTAAATCCACACACAACATATGTGTATTCCAGGGCATATAAAGACTGGGACCAGAAAATAATTACTTTCTCTCCATTGAAATCCCATTATATTGTTCGATCTCATATAGGTCCCATGGGCTCTACCGGAAGGGGCGTGACTTCGCCGCTCTACTGAAGTCTCAGGTGCCTTTTCTTGTGTTTCTCTAAAAAAAAATAGTTTTTATTTTATTGCATTGTTGGAGAGCCTGAGACTCTAGCATTTATTGCTGTTGCTTTAAATATTGTGGATATGACAAATAAACCTTCTTGAAAAAAAAGCCACATCCTTTGTTGAAAAAGGATGCATCTTAAAAATAAAATTAATTATTATTACCGGTCCTCTAAATTTCTTTATGAATATGCGGGTCCTTGGAACAAAAAAAGGTTGAGAACCCCTGCCCTACAGGAGCTCCTGCATGGTGCCACGCCACGGCATCAGGTTTTAGTGAGCGGACCAATCACAGCCCTAGCTGCTGCGTTGCCTAGACGCAATGTTAGTCACACTGCAGTGAGTTGTAATAATGATAATCCTTGTGTCTTTATGAATGAGATTGTGTTGTTATCAATCACTGTGATCGACACATAATGAGTAAATAAACACACATTTTCCCCCTTTTCATGAACCAGATTTCAGTCGTTCATATCCAGACACAAACGGTGGGTGGTGTTACAAACAGGGTAACATGACACATCCAATGGTTTACTATGGTCTGGTCCGATCTAAAACGTTGATAAACCATGACTATATTCAGTGTATGTTTCTTATTGCTTATGTTTATTTATTTATTTTTTCCACTGTCTTGTTTTTTAAAAAATGTATGATGACTATATGCTCTGTAAGGTGACCTTGGGTGTCTTGAAAGGCGCCTCTAAATGAAATGTATTATTATTATTATTATGTGTGTGGTGTAAGGATGGGAGGCGCATAAAAAGCCAGATATCTCTAAAGAAGATAACAGGGTTGATGTTGCTAACAGTAATTATAACAGTGCTGCAAGGAACCCCAGTGGGCCGGCCATTTGGGTCTGGTTATTGGTCAGACATCCTGCTCACTCCTGTCGTGCCGCCTGCTGATGCCGTCCCTCTTCCTCCACCCACCGCTCTTCCTCTCGCCACACCGCTAACTCTTCCTGACCTAGCGGTGATAGGTCCCCTGTGATAGGTCTGGCACCCTGCTATGGGGCGTTCAAGGTGTCATCAACAGTTGACATTGGTGCATCCAATGAGAAGCTTCGGTCTTCCTGCAAACAAAAAGTATTGACTTTATTTTTTTTAACATTGATTAATGTCAACAACAAAAATCTTGAGATACACAGAGAGGACATGATCGGCTGACAATATTTAAGTTGCTACATTGAAACGGCTGTCCTGTGTTTTAGCAAACGTTAGTACTTATACTTATTGATGTCAAGTGCTTAAATCATTTAGCTATACATTTTTTATTCATTCTGTAAATACCAAGTGTTGCCTTCTGTGTGTGTGTCACTATACATACTATGGTTTATAACATTGTTTTTGTGCTTATGCAATTTCAAAAAAGGTAAGGTAAGACCATGAATATGGCAAAGACTTCCAATTCATGACATATTCGACATAATATAATCTATAATATAGACAATAAAGACATAATAATAATATAATACAAACATGAGCAAGTTCCACCAGCTGTGCATCATTTTATACTTAGCTTTTGTACACAGTGATAACTGTTATAGAAGGCTACATTCCTTAATTAGTGATGGGATATTTTAATATCGATCTAGCCTACTACGATGTGCTACGATATTAAGTTATAACAACGTTCAACACGCTGAAACGTTACTGTTAGTGTGATTGTTTTGAACGTTGGTAACCGGGCAAGGCTAAGTAACTATCACAATGTAATTTTCCATATAACTTATCGACAGCTCATCTAAACTTAGCAGCTTAACGCTACTTTGACTAACGTTATGAGTTTATTTCATTGCAATGAAATGACATTATGGGATAAAATGTAACTTGAATTAAACGTTCATACACTACCTCGTCCGTGAACAGGGTCACGTAAATAGTTGTGATGACCCATGCTTCTATTCGACGTCGCTCAAACTAATACTGTTTATTTTCTTCTTCTTTTGATAAAGAGATAAAGAATCACCTAGCGTATAAAGAGCCATGTAGCGGCCAGAAATTCCAGATTTTATTTTATATTAGTTGCACATATCTATTCAAAAGAATATCTGGCACCTCTTGATTGATTCAGTCGGTGTGTATGGATTTTTTAATGATGCCATTCAGATCAACAGTGTGCAGACTATACTCTACTGGCCATGTTTATGGCGCTGTTACAGCAACAAAGTGACAACTTCAGAGGCTTTGTGAAAATATTATGGCCACAACTAATACACGCTTAGATGCGCTATCAAGAGAACTCCAGGACATTAAATCAAGCCGGCAGGACATGCAGAAAGATGTGGATGACATCAAAAACGTCCACATCAAACCAACCGAATGCTCCGGGGCGAACCGGTTAGACCTGTATAAAATATGTGACAGTCTGCTGGTTGCCACCGATAAGTATCTTGAGGGACAGTCCAGACGAAAAAAGGAAGGAGCTGAGGCCAGAGCTAAAAGCTGTGAGAGGGGGGGGGGGAAGTAGCCTACTTAAGCCATGACAAATTGGTTATCCGCCCGCGTCCCAACACCGAAACCACCCAGAGATGTTTAAACAACACACTCATCCCAGGCAGAATCCAGGTATGCTACAAGTAGGTACGCCAAATACACTCTGATGACAAACACAACTCACACATACCCCGGACAGATTGATTTATCCCAAAGTATTGCTGATTATGAGGATGTGGAACTACAGACTTTCAACATAGTAACTATCGCAAAGACATTGAAAATTATATAGATCCTGAGACAAATTTCTCTCACAGCATAAACAATAACTGCCACTACTACAATGAAGAACAAATCAATAATACCATCAAGACTAAACATAAACTTTCAATCATTAATTTCAATAGCAGAAGCCTATATGCCAACTTCCACAACATAATATGGATTCATTCATTAACTGGGTTGAAGAAAATGTTACAAAAACAAATCATCTTTATCTGCGGAGACTACAACATTGATCTTTTGAACCAAAACAATCACAGAAATACAGAAGAATTCATTTGCACCTAAAGTTTCAGTCTGTAGTACAGCATTCGCACAAACGTCCTAGATAACAACATAATAAGCAGATTATTAATAAATGACATCACTGACAATTTACCCGTATTCATAGTCTATGGGCCCTATCTTGCACCCAGCGCAATTGATTTTCTACACCGACACGTGTATCGTCGCTAGTTTGTACCTAGCGCAAAGCTGATAACGTTGCCTCAAATATTTGGGAAAGAGCAGCTGATACAGCGGTAATAAGTTGTTATTTTAAATCAATGCATCTACAAACACTGTACAGCAAACACCTATTTACTTGACACAGACATTGTGTACAAGCCCATAACTTTTAGGATTGATGAGTATTCGATTGTGAGAAAACTGTTATGGATTCGGAGCAAACCGGTCAACAGCACTAGCCATAACAGAACTCACAGAAGAAATCACTAAATCCACGAACAATAACAAATTTGCAATCGGGACTTTAATAGACTTAAAAAAGCATGTCATACTATAAATCACAATATCTTCATTACAAAACTAGAACAATATGGGATTCCGGGGGTAGTCTTGAATTGGGTGAGGAGCTATTTTATTCAAAAGTGAGCCATTAGGATAATCCATAATGTAACTTTTCATGTGCACACGAATCCAAACTCTTACAGTCCAAAACTATGAAATTCCCTGATCTGGTTGAATTAAAAACTGCCGGAACAATGTTCAAAGCCAGAAATAATATGTTACCGAAAAACATACAGGCAATGTTTTCTGAAAGGGAGGGGGGTTATAAGTGAAGGGGACAGCTAATCTTCAAGGTTTGCTGCACACGCACAACCAAAAATAGCTTTTGTATCAGCATATACAGAGTTAAATTGTGGAATAAGTTTAGTGTGGCAGTACAGAAAAGCTAAATCATAAGACAGTTTAAAAATAAGTACATCATCTTCACAAAGTACAGAAGTTTCCAAGAGCCTCTGTAACATGGACATATGTAGACTGTAGTTTTGTATATGGTCATTTATAATATCCATATATGGCGATTTATAATATTTATATATAATTATAGTTATTATTCATATTTATTTATACATTTATGATACAACTGTGTAAATATAGTTATTAGAGCTCTTTTTATACTATCTATAATGACATGTTAATAATATAATACTGATTATCCAGGCTAAATTGATCTGTCAATGGGTAGGACTAGATTGTTTTTGACTCCCTCCTACCCCCATTTGAGCATGTGGAAATTGTCAATTTTTGCTTTTATAAAGACAATCAATCAATCAATCAATCAATCAAAACCATCTGAACAAGGGGAAAATAATGTGAAGAAACAACCTAACCACGCCAAGCGCTGTCCAGAGTGAACAAGGAACAAGGATGGGGAGGCCAGGTTCCGACAGGTCTAATGAAGCTCTGCCCTCTGGACCTGGGGTTTGACTGATGGGAACGGGACGAGACTGGAGAGGCCTCGCCCATGACAGGCCTTAGGGGCGAGGACTGAGGGTCAGACTCTGATCAGATGGTGAAGGTTCAGGACTCGAGGGAATCACAGCACCTAGGCTATAAATCATCCAGGAAGTGTCCTGGACATCTAAACATAATGTCCTATAATGCCTGATGTCATTGTTATCCTGTTGCTATGCTGTTCAGCCAATCGTATCCATCCGTATAATCTCCTGTATAGAACTTCAGCTATAGAAATTCTTCTAAATTGCTTGTTAAATTGTTTCTCCTATATTGCAATATGAAAACACAACAAAGGCAACCGAAGTATGTTCTTTTTATTCGAGAGATTCCACAACAAGCAATTGTTCAGTGATTTCATTCCTTAGATCAAATCTAAACATGTCTCACATTGGGGGTTTAGCCAAATGTAGGACACTATTACATTTGTGGCTAATTAAATAATATCCGGGGCTTTAGCCCCAAATAAAACAGCCTAGTGACGCCACTGCATTATACATGTTATAATATACATTATAATAAGAGCTTGACTCAGAGACACAGCACTCTGCTCCATATCTCCATGTTCCAATGCATAACAGTGATTAATATCCCTTTACTGTGTTGTACCGCTGTCTCGATGGGCTCCAACTGCATTTAGGAAATCCCTACTGCTCCACCAATGGGAGCAGAGGACAAGGAGAGCGGTTGATGAGGGGAGCCAATGTTCCAGCCCTGGATCTGACGCTGAGAAACAACAAGAGGACAAGAAGGACCGCAGGCTGCGCCCGGGAATACAGATCGGAGTCGCTGACGACATGACAGCAGAGGGCTTCAGCAACCAAGTCTAAACTAAACACATTCCAAAGTTACGGCTATCATCAACCAGGTATTAATATGTCATCACCTTGTGCTAACTGAGGTGAATGGTTTTGCGTTGTAAATCTGAGTATGCTATTTGTTGATGTTATTTAGTGATAATGCAGTACATCACAATGGCCAGGAGGTGGCAGTTGCTGCTAAGGTAAGAGCAGCCTCGTGCAGCCTCGTAACCCGTGAACAAGGTGTTAATGTGCTTCCAAATGTTTGGCATTCTTATATACGGAAGAGTGGAAATTAAAAATATGGAAAAAAGCTTTAAAGCGTTAAATCTAACTGGTTGAATATAACAACATTCAGAGTGGTTAATGCAGGAGAACAGGACTGTAGGTAGGTAGGTAGGTAGGTAGGTAGGTAGGTAGGTAGGTAGGTAGGTAGGTAGGTAGGTAGGTAGGGAGGGAGGGAGGGAGGGAGGGAGGGAGGGAGGGAGGGAGGGAGGGAGGGAGGTAGGTAGGTAGGTAGGTAGGTAGGTAGGTAGGTAGGTAGGTAGGTAGGTAGGTAGGTAGGTAGGTAGGTAGGTAGGTAGATAGATAGATAGATAGATAGATAGATAGATAGATAGATAGATAGATAGATAGATAGATAGATAGATAGATAGATAGATAGCAGCAAACACCATGTTACAAATAGAATAACAATGAAGAACAACAAATATAAATGTGCAAAATTACATATATATATATATATATATATATATATATATATATATATATATATTTATAAGAATAGCACACAAGCCGAAATTGAACATGTGGGGGTGCTTGAACAGTGCAAAATATCAGTGCAAGAAACGTGGATGGGGCCCGGTGCTCCTCCCCGGCCTCTGTCCGTCGTTGCTACTGCCCATCTCCGTGATAGGTGTTGTGCAGTTAAATAGCACAGAGAACAAAGGAGTTTTTCCGTCTGTTGGTGTTGCCTCTTTGGGAGGAGCGTCCCGACGCTGAACAAGCTCCTCTGGGCGCTGATGACAGCCTGCGGTGGCTGGCTGACATTGTCCAGAATAGCCAGCAGTTTGCTGGGTGTTCTCGTCTATGCCACTGTCACCAGGGGTCCAGCTTTTATGCCGACCAGAGAGCCGGCCCGCTTGATAAGCTTGTCCAGCCATGATGGGTCTTTTTATTTTCTTGGTGTGTGCTTGTTGCCGTTAGTAAGATGGACAAACAGACCTCTGACTCACTAGAATGTCGTAGGTTTGAACAGATTCTATTTGTTATTGGCTGTCTTTGGTTCTCCCACGAGTCCCACTGTTCTGGTTTAAAGCTATCCATATGCACTGTTCACTTGGAAGTGAAGGGTTATAACAGTGTTTTACATTTGTTACAGATTACGTGTGTGTGTGTGTGTGTATGTGTGCGTGTGCGTGTGTGTGTGTGTGTGTGCGTGTGTGTGTGTGTGTGTGCGTGCGTGTGCGTGTGTGTGTGTGTGTGTGTGTGTGTGTGTGTGTGTGTGTGTGTGTGCGTGTGCGTGTGTGTGTGCGTGTGCGTGTGTGTATGTGAGTGATATTCCTTTTTTATTTTGCATTTCTTGCCAAGAGAGGGCGACAAAGACATTACACAGAGAAAGAATCAATTAAGGTCCTACTCTGTATTCCCCAGAAGGTATGGAGGCACGGTAAAGGCAGAATGCTAAGTAACCTCCACAATCTCCTGCTTAATAACATTCAAAACTTTCCACCTGCTCCATTCATTTGAAGTTTGGGAGAGCTGTTCTCTGCTGGCCCGGATCTCTCCTGGCTCGCCCGCTTGGAATCAGACTATTGTCTGAGTAGGATGGGACTCTGCGTCCCGGTGGGCTATACAGACTCTCCCTCCTCCCCTCTGGGTCCTTTTGTTTCTCCAACAGAGCAGATTGACGACAACCTCTGAGTCCCGCAGAGGCAAAGTGGAAGGGGATCCTTTTTGGCTCCAGAAATGTTAGGTTGTCTGTGTTGGGGGGAGATAGGTCAGGGGGAGGGACAGGCATATTGCACAGCCCGTGCTTTGCTGTCTGGCGCTGAAATAATTGTAGATATAACCCTTTGATCACTCTAATTTTGTTTAAATATTGTCATCAGCTTTATAATAATTATTATTATTATTATTACGCTTAACATTATCTGCCTAAGACTAAATATTCCTGAGTCATCCATGGCTTTTTAAGTGGTAAGTGACACAGCATAAATGTAAGATAAATGTTTGAAGAGATTAGATGGAATAGCTAGTTGAACGAGCTCAAGATAAAAGACATATATACTGGAGTGACGGTGGACAATGGGATGATGGAGGAGAAGTGAGGTGAAACAACACGCAGTTAAATATTTGGTTAAAGCTGGTCAACATCACGCAATTACAAACACACTCTGTGAGGACCAGATCACCACCTATAACAGTCACACTCGTAAAGAAAGTGTGAGGAAAGAAGGTCAACGTTTTTTGCGGTAAGGCCGTAAAAACGGATGAATACAAGTACTTGATGTTCTTTTCATGCGTTCCACTCACTGCGTGTCCAAGACGGGGCTGTGTGATGGTAACAGAGTAGGCAGAGAAGCCCCTTCCCCTTGCAATTTCTCCCGGAATTTCCCCCCGGATCCCTGGAGACAGAGGAGGGGGAGCTGTTATCCTTCAGGCCTCCAGGCCTGACGCACATAGGGGGACTAGCTTGATGACTATCCGAAACGACACCTCGCTCACCTCAGCCTCGCCCTAACTCAATTGTGCACGTGAAAAAGATATGCATGATAACCCTTATACCGACAGACGATTCTAATGAAGGGATCTTGTCTCATTATCTCCATAAAGCATATCTGACTAAATCGAAGCAAATGCTTCGACCCAGTAGCTGCGATATGTAAAGGGCAGCCACAGTGTCCTTCAGGTGCAGCGGACCAACACACTGATGGGAACTCAGTCTGACCCATTCTCATAATATCCACAGAATATAGAAATCGAAACCATGTCTTTCCAGTCTTTATCCATTCCCCGGCACATCAATTATCTTTTGTATCGACGTGGCTGAGCGTAAAAGAAAGCAGAAGGAATATATCAGCCGTAAGACAGAAGCAACGCATGCATCAACTATAAATATGTCCTATTTAAGACCACTGGCAGAGTAAGTCTGCTGGTAAATACTTAAAATAAACAGACATGAAAAGGAACATATGGCTATTAAGCCGACGTCTGTGTTTCATTTGCCTTGCTAATGGTGTATAAAAGATGCCTTACAGGAAAGAATTCAGATATAAGTCAATAATGTGCCTGTAACCCCAATATATATATATATATTATATATCCAAGTTAACTTGATTGAAATTCATGAACAATCGTCTAGTCTGAACCTGATAGAAAAAAATATTTTGAAGCCTTAATTTCAGTATATAAACACACGATACAGGCAGAAACCCTCCTCATCCACGGAGCATCACAACAGAGATGGAATCTCCACAGAGTATCCACCAGAGTGTTCTTAACTTGCCTTCAGTCCTTATCTGTGTTTCTGTTGTTGTTTCCCCCTCTATATCATCCATACGTCTCCAGCTGAACCTTCTTGTCCTCCAAGTAGATTGTGTTGTTGTTCTTACTTTAACATCCATCTGCTGTCATGATCTCCATTTAGCCAGCAGGGGCCAGCTCTGCTTTGATCTGCGTTGTTTATCCGCGTTAATCCACAGTGGCTATATTCCATTGATTAGGTATTTTACAACTGCTTAGGTTTATCGATTTATGTCGTTGTTTTTAAGATTGGAAAAACAAAGAGAAATCCTGTGTGTGTGTGTGTGTGTGTGTGTGTGTGTGTGTGTGTGTGTGTGTGCGTGTGTGCGTGCGTGCGTGCGTGCGTGCGTGCGTGTGTGTGTTTGCATCGTTTTTGGAATAAATCATTTGGTGGATTTATAAAACTGTCCAAACTGAGTGTAAATTCAGTATTTTTCTGTCAAATTGAGGGATGCTTATCTGATGTGTGATCAAAGTGTCAGTGTATGCGAGTTGCAAGCCCAACCACTTGTTGTCGGTCATGCCAGCTCTTCTCTCATTAAAGATAGTCTTGAGCTGAGATTGTTGTTGTGGCGGAGCCTGTCTGTGAGGAGAAGCTTGGCTCGCTGAAAGAGCAGTTGTGTTATCATCATTTGGATAACTATGTTACAACACGTACAATGTCAACTTCTGTTCATACAAACTTGATGTGTGTGTGTGGGTGTGTGTGTGTGTGTGTGTGTGTGTGCGTGCGTGCGTGTGCGTGCGTGTGTGTGTGTGTGTGTGTACCACTACGTTGGCTGACCAAACAAAGAATCACCATAACAGTTTTTAATAACTAAACTTCAATAGTCACTGTTATGGAGGTGATTTTAATATATCTGTATTACTAATTCATGGAAAAAGAGTTGATTAAAAAGTGTATCACCTCCCACTTAGCCATTATTATAGATGCATGAGAAAGACAGAGGAAAGTTCGTCAAATAAACCCATTCAATATTAAGCAGCGTGGCGATGGAAGATCTCAACTCCCATTCAAACGAGGTCCATTTGCATTGCTACCATCTGGGCCATGCATATTCCACAGTTAACTACACGTTTCTAGCCAAAAATCAAACAGGATAATTTCCCAAAAGCTCTGGCTTTACCTCAGAGTAGAACAAATGGGGATTGTGTTGTCTTTGTTCTGATGCCATCTGCATGTGCAGGCACAAGCAGCCCATTAACATGTGGGATTTATATTAATAAGTCAATACCCAGCGGTGTCTCAAAACAATGTTGTTGTTGTTTTTTTTTTGACGATTTTCTTTCAATTTGCTTCTTTACAGAAGTGAATTGCTTTCTGCATGAAATCGGAATTGGTTATTAGGTTGTGAGCTCCCTTCAGAGATATAAGGTCGATATAGCTCAAACTAAATCGGAATAGGCATGTTTATAGTTTCACCAGCCTGATAGCAGACAACTAAACCAAGATGAACAGGCAATTCCCTTCCCCCTGCTTCCTCAAACAATCAGTCAACCAATCATGTGGCTGGAGGAGGGATCTGTAAGCGCGTTAAAACAGAATGTAAAAGTAAACCCTAAAAGAAGGTTGGGACGGTTGAACACAGAAGCAGAAATACATTCATTCAAATACCCTTTTGTATCCACTCTGGCCGATGAGCTGCTCTTCAGTAGGATCTCTCTGTCTCAGGCTAGAAAAAAAGGTGTAGCCTTGGGCTCGGGTATTGGGCCGGGGCTCTGAGCCGTCTCCCCCACAAGTTCTGCTATAATAAAGTTGAATTGCTTGATCCCAGTGAAGTGTGTTCACTCAGACAAAGAATCACTGCTGTTGGCTTCTATCAGCTGTGCAGCTGAACCACCATGAAGTCATTCCCTCACACCCCTAAACACCGCTGCCGGTAATTGATCAACCACACCCAGGAACTATATTGCTACAAAATACAAAAATAAAAATGTAATTTTAAGTATATTGGTATTAGTAGAAGACTATTATAAAATGTATAAATTGAATCAAACACATTTTGCCGTAGCAAATAAGGAAGGTATTAAAGTTAACCAAGTCTGTTCTGTTTATTTATGTTTCCATTTTACTTTGGCAAATATGCCGAAATGGTTGATGTCGAAAGCACTATGGGTAAAAAATTGTTCAAAAATAAATCAATATGTACATACGGCAGAAAATGTACAATTTCTCCATGGATACGGTGCATCAGACGGGGGATGGGAAAAAGCTGAGCAACCCCCCACATTAAGACCCAAGAGGAACGCTGCAAAGAGGTATGACCGTCTGAATGGGATAATTGGCTGAAATAATCTCTTTAGTGTCAGAGAGCAGACTGCCCGCTGTTTAGCAAGGCCCGCATCCCCCTGCCATGCAAATGAGGTTAACCAGAATGTGAGGCTGGCCCAGCCTCTCTGCACCACAACATAAACACCGCCCCCGCCTGCCCTCCCCACCAATCACCCTCCCAGCACTCTAGGAGCTGCAAATGAGATTACACCTTTGTCAGGTGGACGGGGACTAGCTAATGACCCAATTAAAGAGGAGCAGGGCACCAGCCAAACCACTGATGTTACGGTTCTGCTTGTTCCACCAGGCAGGGGCGAGGTTGCCGAGGACGACACCTGAGGCGGTCTGAGGGTAAATCATATCCTGCATTATGAAGCTTTTCAATGGAGACATTTACATTAGAAGACCGGGTCACCAATTTGCGGTGCCATTACACAAATTATATCATACAGTATAGTGAATCAGAATCTCGCCTCCTGCTATTGTATTTTCTGCAAAATCCTCATCTGTACCACAACAGTCTTTTATTGTTCAAATTAAAACACCCCCTTTAGTGAAATACTGAAAACCAAGCTCTGGTGAAAAGTTTTTGTGTTCGACAACATTGCCTACTAAAACTAGAATTTCCCCGAAGACACACATTTCAGAGCGGCGCTTTGTAAACAATGATTACAGCGTTTGACCTTTAATCATAGGTTCATGCATGACAAAACATGTTTTTGTGGCGCACGTCCAATTCTTTCACCCCAGTGGTTGTTAATGTTATTTGTCGGGAGACCAGGGGAATATGAATGAATTCCTGGTTAAATGGGGGAAAATAAAGGAGAGAATATTTGTATTCTTAATGTAACCGTTTCCTCCTCATATCCACAGCTGTTTCTGTGTGATTCCACTGGGATTTCTTCTGGCCCCAGGAATACAGTGGAGGTGGAACACCAGTACTCAGCACGAGATGGACGGAAGTTTCACATCGCAGGGCTTCAAGTCTGATGGGTCATCCATCACAAAAAAGAGGCGAGCATTCATCACAACGCACCCTCTCTCTCTCTCTCTCCTGCAGACACATTCTCAAGATGTTGTTCTGTTCATGAAGAACCTTTTAGAACCAGTAAAAGCCATTGTTGTTGTTTCCTATTTTTTAGCTACACACAAATTAAACAATTAAACCATAGCACTCCAGTCTGAGATTGTGATGCTTTACGTTTGAGGGGGAAATAGGGAATGAAGAGGATTCATAATGACATCCGTTCATTTCGATAGCCTCACATCAGGACACAAGGATGCATCAGGTCCGGGGCCTGCCCGTAATTCCGACGCCTCATTGTTCCGACGTCTCAATGTTCCGAAATGTTTCCCATTAGATCGACATGCCACTATTCCGACGGTTCAATGTTCCGAAAACGAAACCCATTGGTCCGAAGGTCCGTTAGTCCGACTTTTCGAAAAGGAGCCGCATTAGGCCGACGGTTCAATATGCCGAATAGGAAAAAGAGTTTTATACCTCGCTCGCTCCCTCTCTCTCTCACTCTCACTCTCACTCTGTGTGTGTGTGTGTGTGTGTGTGTGTGTGTGTGTGTGTGTGTGTGTGTGTGTGTGTGTGTGTGTGTGTGTGTGTGTGTGTTCGTGCCCGTGTTGAGAATTAGACCTCCGCTCTCTGTCCATGGTGCTGCAACACCGTGTCGAAATGAAGTGAAGCGTTGTCTTTTTGCCCTCCAAAATTCATCGTGAACGTGATGTGTAGGCCTAGGTTGTATTTTGGAGACAGAGAGAGAGTGAAAGTGAGAGTGAGAGAGAGAGAGAGAGGGAGCGAGCGAGGTATAAAACTATTTTTCCTATTCGGCATATTGAACCGTCGGCCTAATGCGCCTCCTTTTCGAAAAGTCGGACTAACGGACCTTCGGACCAGTGGGTTTTGTTTTTCGGAACATTGAACCGTCGGTAGTGGCATGTCGATCTAATGGGAAATATTTCGGAACATTGAGACGTCGGAACAATGAGGCGTCGGAATTACGGCATGGCACCTCAGGTTCTGCCTGGTTCTACTTATTCTACACACCTGTGAGGTGTGGCTATTGCATTCCCGTTGCTACACCTATAGTCAGATGAAGTCGGCATTACAGCCAGTTTGAGTTAGCTACGCTCTGCCAGGAACTGTGAGCTCCCGCCACGTATCCTGTAGCGACTTTGCACGCATGTGTTTTATCAACGGCCTAAATGACGAAAGGCCATGAGATGATTCACTTTACATCAGCCTCACTAACTGGCGCACCGGGCAAATAGGAGAATGGAGATTTGATCAACAGGCTTTAATGTAGCGGCCAGGATTCCAGCTCCACATTGGCCCCTGTCTTCCGTAGAGGACAGTCCATAACCTGGTCAGTCTCCTCAAATGTAACATGTTAACTCCCACATAATAATACCATACAATCCAAGACCAGGATTCAGGCTCTCCGAACACTGTCTGGAAGAAGGAGACCGACAGACATGCGATCTACGGTCCATCAAGACCGTGACTTTGGTGGATAAAACAGTGTTGTCAATCAGGGCCATGCATGGTTATGTCCAGTAATATCCACGCGTAAGATTACAAATAAAACAGAAGGGAGAAACACACACAGTGAGGTGGACGTCTGCTCGGATAGAACAAGGTGCTGTCACATCTTACCCCCGACCTAAGCAGAGGGCGGCTTTTACATCAAACATTTAAGAGTGTGTCAGTGTGTTGAGCCCTCTCGTGGCGGCTGTCGATGCCTCCCTGCACTGATTAACAAAGTGGGACAATACAGTGGCTGGTCATGACCCTGGCTGAAGGCACTGCTGCGGTCAACAATCTGCCATGTTAACTGTTGACATGTTGACTGTTGGGAGCTGTTTGAAGGAGCTACCGGCTGCTAGGAGGACAGAGGCAGGTTGACGGCTGTATTAAAGACCGATGAGGCACCACCTTGAACCATTCATACCGACATCTTTGCCTTGGCAGTACAGAAAATTGAAAAAAAATTGCCAAATGAACCTGAACTGAAGAATGTTTCATCTCTTGTGTGATGCGTTGGTTATCAAGTGTCAAGAATCACGTGTGTTTGTGGAAAATCAAAGGAAAGACCTGGTCACTGGTTTGTTCTGATTGGTGGTGACATTGATTTCTCCTGAATAGGGGAACTAAATCCCGTGCTACTGCCCCTTTAGACAAAGGCAATGCCAACTCTGACGCCCGTCTGCAAACTAACTGGGGTCTGCCCCTCTCTCAGCAGAATGGAAAACTCTCTATCCTACCTGCTCCTATTATCACTGGTGATTGGTGATCATTGTGTTCTACATTTTCTCTCTGTATCTGTCGACAAGGAATTATCTGTAGAGGGAGCCTACTCAGACGCCTGGTTGGGGAATGTTTTTTTATTGACTGAACTCTCAGTACTTTGATCTGAAATTATATAATTCATAGCTTGAGTTGATATGGCATTGGTATCAGTGACTTTTAATGGTGCAATTCAGGCTATTATTCATGTCTTTTTTGAATGTATAAAGTTATATATCTATAAAGTTTATTAATGAACGTTGGCTAAAAGGGACAACATAAAGGAAAGTTTTAGCAGCCTTCAGTCTTTCATGAACAAATAAAGACAATTTCTCACTCTAATACCAAATGATTTCCCATGCACGTTGGCCCATGAAGTTTAAAATAATTGCACAATAGAATCTAGCATTGTGAAAATGAATGAGTTCTAATTAATAGTGATTGGAAAATGTAACATTGGCACAGATTTTTTTGTCTTGAAAACATTTCAACACCCACCCATTACAGACTTTGTTTAAACAGATTTACTGCATAGTTAAGTGCCGCTGGCAATGGCCAGCTGTTCGCATAACAAAGGATGCAATGTTGTAGATGCCGTCCAAACACAGTCTCTATTTTCTTTTGCATGACCTTTCCTGTTTTCTTTGACCTCGCAACCAGAACACACACGAAATCGACGTGCAGGATCATCTGATCCCGAGATCTTAGTCCTTATGGTGGTTGTGATGGTGGGGTTAAAAGTCACATTGCAACACACACACACACACACACACACCCACACACCGCACACACACACACACACACACACACACACACACACACACACACACACACACACACACACACACACACACACACACACACACACACACACACACACACACAAACACAACACATTCCTTCACATATGTATGAAAATATTGTTATTTGTATATATAAATGATGTTCTAAATACCAGGGTATAATCAGTCTTAAGCAGAATAATTTTCCCTTGGCTTACCACACATTCAGCCAGTGTTTCTGAGTCCTACTGTCTCTGGTTTACAGGAGAGGACGCTGGAGGTGTCTTGCCAGCTGTTGCGGAACAAATTGAGAGAGGTGGTGGATGGCTGCTTTCAAAATAGACAACAAACCCTTTTTTTATTCATGACCATACCTTGCCATCTTCCAAACAAAGCAGAGAGCAGCACGGTGCTGTGATTATGTCTCTGTAAGCTCTCCCATTACGGTTGCTGTCAGCTGCTATACCTACTAGTGGGAATAATTCTGTAGGGCCAAGATATAGCGGTGAAATGACAGAGCACTCTTTCGGGTAATTGGACAAAGCTATCACATGATTCGTGTTTATTGGAATCAAGTGACTCATGACAAAAGTGTAAATTGTGGTGTAGCTGCGGGAACATCAACATCTTTGTTCTATAGACTTTTATCAACTTAATCAACCACCACAACGGCTGGGGTTCATGTTGCTCTGCATGGTAGTTTTGCGTGTGTGTGTGTAATAGTACTCCTAAAGCTGTTTACAGCTGTCAACATTGTCAGAAATGTCACACACACACACACACAAACACACACACACACACACACGTGCACACACACGCACACACACAAACATAAACAAACACACACACACACACACACACACGTACAAACAAGCATATTACATGTCGGTGTTCCACACACATTGCTTTTGATTCCTTCATAAGGTATTACTGGCAGGAATGATACACTATTCCACTGTGGATGCTGGTTATGTAGTCATTGCGGATGTGTTGGATCAACTTGTAAGTTCAGACACAGAATTCTGTAAGAACTTTTTTAGAGTCAGTACTAAAGTAGAACATGAGCTAAAAATGCTGGTCGAGTTAGCAGGTCGAAAAACAAACAGATTGTGTGATCTGAATCAACACTAGCGGATGTATAATGATATTCTTGTCTCAATCACTTGCTATACTAGGGGTTTACCAAAGGGGGCAGTAGTGCTCCATAGTGAGAACAGGTGTTTCGTGGTGTGTAGAGCTAGATCAACTATAACGCACCCTAATGGAACCTCATAGAGAATCGCTCTCATTTGGTCTAAATGAAAAGTGATAACTGAAGCTAGAAACAATCTGGACAATTAAATGTGTCTGGACTACCACAAAGAGAAGAACATTGTGTTTGGGTGTGTGTTTATGTTTGTGCGTGTGTTTGTGTGTGTGTTTATGTTTATGCGTGTGTTTGTGTGATGGTGCGTGCGTTTGTGTGTTTGTCTGAATTCGATGGTGACAGAGTTCTACAACAGAAGAATATATAAAGCTGCATAAGGAGAACATTTTTACATAAAAACTACGTGACCAAAAGTCAGACAATGCATTCAGTCCACATAAATAACCTTGGTGGGCAGAAACTTCATTCCCCACAATGTTTAGACTAGAAAATACAAAGTTCAATCCAGCCAATAAATGACCCCCAGCCAGTCTGAATGTGATCTAGACCAGCAGTTTCAACACCAGTCACTAGAGGCTGGTAATGGGATACTTAAATAGTGCAGGTTTAATATATCAGATACTTTTGAAAATGAAGCTTGTTTCATTGCTCGGATCAGTTTAAAAATGAAGACACTATAATTACAGCCAAGGTTTTGTAAATGTGTCCGTGTTGATCGACGCCAGTCTTAGTGTCAAATCGTGTGTCGTGTGCTGAACGACAGAACTACGTCCGAAACGGAACAAAGGGGTGAGCGTTGAAGAGCGTCGGCCCCCGTGGAGCTGGGGAGTTCCCCAGCGCTCGGGGCAGGGGACAGACGGAGCTGGTCAAGTGAGCGGCGATGCGACGAGGCGAGGGCAGATGGTTCGAAATGGGAGCGAATCACTGAGTGTGACACGAGAGCGGGAGGGAGATGGGTCGTTGCCCCTTCGATAAAGCCTTGGCTTCCTTGCTTGTTAATATCTCTGCTCCAGTGCTGATATGACATAAAAAAAAACGACGACAAAAACACGATGGCATCGGGACGGCGGCTGGCGGCATGCTAATAATCCACTTCCACGCTTGACGGAACCACGACTCCAGTTAGTTCCTCGGTGGGTCTTCAGTCATCCGGCCCAGAAATAATAAATAGTAAAATTCCTCTGTTCTTTAAGGTCTGACAGTGAAGGAAAGGTTGGTTTGGCGGGAGAATGAATAAGGCAATAAATAATGGCCTTTGAGTTACAGCAGCGGTCCTAACCTTTGATGCAAGGTCACATCTGACCATGAATCTCACACCCTCCAGTGTGTGTGCATGTGTGTGTTTGGTGTGTGCGTGTGTGTGTGTGTGTGTGTGTGTGTGTGTGTGTGTGTGTGTGTGTGTGTGTGTGTGTGTGTGTGTGTGTGTGTGTTTGGTGTGTGTGTATGTGAATGTGTTTGGTGTGTTTGTGTGTGTGTGTGTGTGTGTGTGTGTGTGTGTGTGTGTGTGTGTGTGTGTGGGTATGGTGGTGGTGTGTGTGTGTGTGTGTGTGTGTGTGTGTGTGTGTGTGTGTGGGTATGGTGGTGGTGTGTGTGTGTGTGTGTGTGTGTGTGTGTGTGTGTGTGTGTGTGTGTGTGTGTGAAGAAGGTGGTGGGTGATGTGTGAGAATTAACAAATACGATGTTTTTGAACATTGAGTTGTCTCCTCTGTGTGATGGACGTGAACACGCTGATCTGCCAGTTTCCCTTAAAGAAGGGGCCAGATGGGCATGAGGACAGGGATATATATTATGTTCTTCTTTTCCCTCAGATCCATAAAGAATCTACCGGAAAAACTATTCCCAGCCCCCCTCACATGCTATATATAAACTGTAGATCTGTATGCAGACCGATTATGTGTGCAGGTGGCGTCTTGTTTAAAAATCCAAAGTTGAGTTATTCCGTTCACATAATGAGTCGAGTTCAGCATATGCACAAAAAACTACTTTCAAACTGAGTGAGATCCGTGTGTCACAGTGGCTCCAAACAGCCCTCTGTAGCCAGCCTCTGATGTTCTGCAGGCTGCTGTACATCATTCTTCATACGCGACAGTACGCCTGCTATATATTCCCCGCTCAGAAATGGAAGTGACAATCTGAGTTTTGAACAACATTTTGTAATTTTATTTTTTACTGCCATTTTTATTGTGGGTTGCTGCTCTGTCTCCTTCGCACTTTGGTTTTTGCCAACCTAAATGTCCATGGGAGGTACAGTATCCATCTCTTTTACAAATGCGAGCAGCAGGGATAAGGTTCTGCAGAAATTGGACACAGCAGTTGGATTTGATAGTAGAAGAAAGCTTCAAATCTCGGTGTTTGCTTTGGAGTGACAACTGACAGCACCATATTGTGAACGCTCTCTGGAGGCTGGGAAACACGTTACAACACTTTAAAAAAGAAATTTAAGACATTCAAAAGATATATCTAGAATCAATAATTAACACATGAATAAACAGGTTCCTTTTTCAAATAGACCGGAAGGCACTGCACTGATGCAGATGATCCATTCATAAGTTTAACAACTTACCGCTTTTTGCAAATATTTCACTTCAAATGTAAATAATTACAGGATACAACAATGAGTGGTTGAGAAGCAGGAAGTAGACTCCTAGATGGAAAGACCTGAACCTGGGAGCAACAGTCTTTGTCTTGGGAAGCTCACCATTTTAAAACAGCCTCAAATGTAGATAGTGACTCAAAGTGTCCTGCATCTCAGCTTCAAAGATGCTGAGATGCAGGACGTCAAATCTGATCGGATGAACTGTCGGAGGTGCCTGTGGGAGTACCTGTTGCAGGAGAGCTTAGGAAATGAACTCCGTCCAACTCATCCAAGTATTTGGTGGTTTGGTGTTTGGCTGTGAAAAGCCTTGGCTGACTAAAAGAAATATCAGAATGATTACCTCTGGAACCTTCCCTCTGAAGGCCTGAGTTGAAGGCCCAGGACAAGGCAGATACAGATGGGTAAAAACACCTTCACATTCAGTGCTTGGGGTCAACAGCCTTAACCTATGCCAGCACTGATTCTTCATGGCGACGGCTGGGCTGTTTGGAGAGCACTACCACCTACCATTTGATTCGATTTGTTGATTCCTCTTTACCAAAGCTTTCTACATGGAGCTCTTACCGAAGCTTTCTACACAGTCCCATCCTTCTGTGTGCCTAAGAAATTAGAGGAGATTTCTACACAAACACTCTCCATAATAACTAATAAGTGGCAGGAATACAATCAGAGAGAGAGAGAGAGAGAGAGAGAGAGAGAGAGAGAGAGAGAGAGAGAGAGAGAGAGAGAGAGAGAGAGAGAGAGAGAGAGAGAGAGTACGAGAGCGATTGAGACAGAGAAAGAGAGGGAAAGAGAGAGAGGGAGAGAAGAAGAGAGAGAGAGAGAGAGAGAGAGAGAGAGAGAGAGAGAGAGAGAGAGTACGAGAGCGATTGAGACAGAGAGAGAGAGAGAGAGAGAGAGAGAGAGAGAGAGAGAGAGAGAGAGAGAGAGAGAGAGAGAGAGAGAGAGAGAGCACTAGAGAGTGAGACGGATAAAGAGAGAGAAAGAGAGAGAGAGTACGAGAGCGATTGAGACAGAGAAAGAGAGGGAAAGAGAGAGAGGGAGAGAAGAAGAGAGAGAGGAAGGAGGAAGAGAGAGCAAGGGAGAGAGAGAGAGAGGAAGAGGGAGACAGAGAGAGAGAGACAGAGAGACAGAGAGAGAGACAGAGAAAGAGACAGAGAGAAAGAGATAGAGAGATGATCTATTCTCTGTGATACGTGCACAGGCAGAAAAGATAGAGAGAGAGGTAGCGGGGAGGCGAGTGAAAAATCATTTCCTTCTCTCTTATCTGCAGCAATACAACGCAGGACCTTATTAGTGGAGGTCTGACAGATAGCAACAATTGCACACGTTTAACCTTCTCCGTATGGATCCCCGTGCGGAATTCGGCCCTCGTTTTGACTGTAAACTAAGTGATTCAAGTTTGTGCCTGTGTAGGCGTGCATGTGCTTTTTACCTTTTCTTCCTGCCCAGTACATCAACCACCTCAAACACCACCTCCAACAACAGCATAACAACAATGATCAACTTGCATTGGAAAACACAGGCCTGTTTCTAGCTGTGGGCGGGGCACACGATGCTCTGCTCAGCTGTGTGTGGTGGAAGTCAACGAAACCAACGTTATGGCTTCACACATGTGCTTCAATTCCTGTAATTTCTCTCTCTCTCTCTCTCTCTCTCTCTCTCTCTCTCTCTCTCTCTCTCTCTCTCTCTCTCTCATGCTCTCTCTCCTCCCTCCCTCCCTCTCTCTCTCTCTCTCTCTCTCTCTCCCTCTCTCTCCCCCCACTCTCTCTCTCTCTCTCTCCCTCTCTCTCTCCCTCCCTCCCTCTCTCTCTCTCTCTCTCTCTCTCTCTCTCTCACTCTCTCTCTCTCTCATATGCTCTCTCTCCCTCCCTCTCCCTCTCTCTCCCTCTCTCTCCCTCTCTCTCCCTCTCTCTCCCCCTCTCTCTCTCTCTCTCTCTCCCTCCCTCTCCCTCCTCTCCTCTCCTCTCTCTCTCTCTCTCTCTCTCTCTCTCCTCTCTCTCTCTCTCTCTCTCTCTCTCTCTCTCTCTCTCTCTCTCTCTCTGTCTCTCCTTGTATCGGATGATACAAGGTCTAATTAATTCAATTTCCATAATCTGCTTGAAGACACGCACAAGGACACTCAAACACACACACAAACATCCATTTCCCTTTAACAAAAATAATCACACACACACAGACACACACACAGACACACACACACACACACACACACACACACACACACACACACACACACACACACACACACATACGCTCAAACATTCCAACATTTAATAATCGCAAGTGAATTGATTTGATCCTCTTCACCGCGTCTTGCTGGCTCCTATCCATAAACAATACATTTAAAATCAACATGATGGGTTTTCATCCCTATTTCTTATTAGTATTCTAAAATATTCCCGTGTCTGGGAGTTCATGCGTGTGTTCTGGTCCTCTCCTATTGCTGCTGGCTTGAGCGTGTTTTCATAACTTGTATAGTAACTCAAACCTCGGGTTGTTTACAGTAGACGCTGTAAAGTGAAATGAATGTTGGCACAGCAGCGAACACGTCAGCAAACAGCGAGCCCTCGGACAACCTCGCCCCATTCAGAGCTCCATAATTTCACCTTTCCTGAGCACACCTCTGCTGTCTCCCCTTCCATCTCGTTCTCCCTGCACCGCTTTCTCTCTCCCACTCGCTGAATGCTTCATTATTTCTCCATTTCTCCCACCTTCTTCCCTTACCTCCCATCTCTGGGGGGCAGAAGCAGTCAGCTCATTATGGGCTACCTAATGTTGCAGGTAATTAGACTGTCCCTGGCTGCATAGTAAAGGCATGCGGAGCAAGGGAAGACTCACCGCGGCACCACCCATTCCTCTTTAATATATGCTAATAGAAAATACATTTATCTGCATAGATTTACATAAGAAAGGACCCATCTGTCCGGGGCTTTTAATAATTTTCTCTTAAAACTATGACAGAAAGTCATAACTTACCTGTTACACATAATAACATTTGCACCCTTATCTTTCCCAGTGTGATCCGTCAGGAAAAAAAAAAAGATTAATTAATGCAGGGGTGAACAATGGGTGGAGGCGGGTGTAGCGCAAAGCTGCGCCGCCGGAGGAGGGCTGGGTCACGCCGCCGTCGTTTATGCTGCCAGCCAATTAAAAGGGAGCTAGATGATTAAGGCAACCGGACGGGTGTGTTCTTCTCTGACGCACTCTCGTTCGTTTCATCATGCCAAAAAAGAACATCATTAATATGCCAGCCTTATTTGTTTGGTCTTCATGCTGGAAGCGGGGACCTGACCCCTGCCAGCTCCACGACCCCAGAAGGAAAAGGCTGGCACAAATTCTCTCGCAAATAGCACTCGGACTAAAGTGGACATCTTCAATACCACATTTGCTATCGTAATGGCCTTCTGTCAAACACGTATGTGGGAGTTGAAGATTCATCTAAACTCATTGTACTGTATTTCCCCAAAATGAGCAATTGTTTGAATGCATTATTCAAATTTACGTCCTTGACCCCTTTGCCATCAGCCTCACTAAGTGAATCCCTGCGTTCTCATTGGCCAGTGGACAGCATTAAGCAAAGAGCCACTCAGGGTAAAAGTGGTCCGCTGTCAAAGGTCAATAAGGAAAAGGTTCTGACACAAAGCACGGGAGGGGGAGGACGTGGATATATGCCGGGTTGTCAGGCAAAAAACATGTTTTACCTAAACCGTGGGCAGAAGACACACACACCAGGTGATGGGGTGGTTGTGTGTGTATGTGTGTTTGTGTCTGTGTGTGTCTATGCGTGTGTATGTATGTGTATGTGTTTTTGTGTTTGTGTATGTGTTTGTGTGTGTGTGTGTGTGTTTGTGCGTCTGTGTGTGTGTGTGTGTGTGTATGTGTGTTTGTGTATATGTACATGTGCTTGGGTTTATGTATGTGATTATGGCGGTGTGTTTGTGCATCTGTGAACGTTTGTGTATGTGTGTGTGTGTGTGTGTATGTGTGTTTGTGCGTCTGTGTGTTTGTGCGTCTGTGTGTTTGTATGTGTGTTTGTGTATAGGTATGTGTGCTTGAGTTTATGTATGTGTCATTATGGAGGTGTGTTTGTGCATCTGTGAACGTTTGTGTACGTGTGTGTGTGTCTGCGTTTGTGTATGCATTTGAATTTGTGCAGTGTGTGTGCGTCGGCGGATCTTAGCACGAGCACTGTTTTCCGACAACATAGACGACCAACCAACCAATCATGAACCAGACCACCCACCTTGTGCTGTGCCCCTGTGTGTGTGCGTATGCTGATATGTCTCATGGTGTAATACATGGCGGGCTGGGGGGGGGGGGGGGGGGTTCTGTTGGTGTCTCTCGGAGCAAACAGGAGATGATCCACGTATCTGTGTGTACATGACTCAGAGGTCCAACCGAGGAACCTCCAACCGCAGCAGATTATTCCCGTTGATTTCCTTTTCAAAAGACATGCCGTCGTGGAGAGGACTGCTCGGATGTGCGCCATCTGTGCGGTGAAACCCACGCCAGCCAGTCCAATGAACCCAGATTTTCTCATCAGTTTGACGGAGAGCCGTGTACCCGAGTGTGTGCGCGACGTGTGTGTGTGTGTGTATAAAAAGGAACCGAATGAAAGGCAGTGTAGGAATGAGACTTGAAGAGGTGCAGGGAGGGAGGCAGAGTCCTGGTCATTACAGGAGGATGTGAGAGCGCCTCAGGGTCTTTCAACGATGTGACATCAGCACAGATCTGAATCCTGCGCTCCACCACTCACTCTGCATTTGGCACAGGAGGATTCAGAATCGTACCGAAAAAACACTTCTGATTCTCACATCCCTCCTTCGGTTATGGTGCAAAAGTTATTGCTGCAATAAAATGAATCTTTCAGTCATATGAAGTGCCTAGTATTGTTGAGGTTTAGCTCTAAAATCTCTTATAAGCTCGTTAACTCCTTTAATTCACTTGAATATGCAATCATTAGATTGGCCTCATATTTACTAAATAACGTCTGCCCTCACTAAATTCTTCTACCTTTTTGATTGCAGTTGCTCATACCAATGTTATCATGTTGTAATCATACAAGTTTCTGTGCATTTGATGCAGTTGCCCACTGACAAAAACCTTAGAAGATTGTGTCGTGTTTCTTTTTTCCAGCACATTATCTGAGAAGAAAGCTTGACCTTACATGTGTGTGTGTGTGTGGGAGTGTGTGCTTGAACGCAGTGTGCAACATTGAAATAAACAGGATAGAACAGCTCACACAAGACAATTCAAATCTGCCAGACATTGTATCAATTGCAAATGTCCCGTCTCAGCTAATATGTTGCTCCTGCGCGTGCACTTTTCACAAACCTTCACAGAGCTCAGAGCTTCTGACGGCTGTGTGCAGCCAGATGCCTGTGGAGCAAACCTTTGATAATGCATCTGTGTGAAAAGGGCATCAAGCGAACAGGGGAATAAAACAACCTCACAAATGAGAGTAATCAGGGGGAAGACCTTTGCGACAGACGCTGACTCCGTTTCCCTTCTGGTCAAGCAAGCGTGAGAAGGCTTAACTAGACGTAACCAGGATGGAGGACGACTGCTTCATCTCTCGTCATTATACTGTTACAGTAGAGCAGCAGAATGGCAGCAATGGCGTGTCCCTAATGTCATCACTTAGGGACCTTGACGCAAACGCATTGACACACACACACACACACACTTGCTCAGACACACACACACACACACACACACACACACACACACACACACACACACACACACACACACACACACACACACACACACACACACACACACACACACACACAATTAGATATGCACGCATACACATGCATACACACACACACACACACCCACATGCAAAATCAAATATAGTAAAATGCGCATGCATCATTTGCAGGCCAACATATTGGAGGAGATGGCTTCAACAACGTGTGCACCAAGGGGCCATTACCGACTGCAGCACGACTGCCACTGAACATCCATCATATCTTCAGTCGGACCCCAGCAGCACGATAGAATACAACTGGACGACATGTTCATAAAGAGGGATCTCGGGGGACACATCCTCACATCAAAACGAGTTGATTCCATTAAGCGCCAATTCTAAAGAGCAGGCACGTGCAGAGGGGGGGGGGGGGAGGGGCTATGGGTGCCCGAGCCCCTGCCCTTTTCCCTCTGAAGGACCAAAGTGCCCTTTTGAGTGGTCATTTAAATGTTCAATGTTTTGTAAAATTACACATGAACAATTAAACATTAACATGTCAATCAATTATTCGAAAATAAAAATGTCTAAAAGTAATAATATAGAAGTTAAGTTTGTACTTTGTAGCCTCGTTTACCGGCGCTCAGTGCGCTGCTGCCGCTGGGTGACGTCATAGGCAACGTCATATCAACGTGACCTTTCAACTTTGCCTGCCTGGCCTGCAAGATGCGCTTGTTGTTTGAAGAGACGGTACAAGGCAGGGTAAGATCACGCAGTCAGACACAGACAGTTGTTTCTGAAACCATTAAGTTGATAATGCTAAATAAACTAACAGTTATCGCGTTTTGTAGTGTCATTTTGAAGTATAGGCCTATGTTTGCCAGCAAAAGCTTTTCAACAAGCATCGTTTTAACTGACCTGTGAAAGTGGCTACCACTCGGTTTATTTTCTATAGCCTACCAGCTAGCTATACAGCTAACCTATCTCGGAAACCTTTTTGGAATTGCAAAGGGAAAGCATACATCGTTATATTGATTCTGTATACTCTAGTAACTACTTGGCCACATGACATGGCCAAATCCGATTCATGTCTACTCTGTCTCAGTGTCTCTGGCAGTAGGCTGGTTTATGGAAGTTGGCACTACTAGTAGTACTAGTAAGGCAGGTAGGCTGGTGTGTAAATGTGCCCTAGGCTATTTCATCTTCCCGAAATTGTGGTCCAACTCCGCCAGATATCCCTATAGTGATCCGCAAAAAAATAAATAAATAAATCAAGGTGTTAGCATTACAACTAAAATGAACGCAATTGTCGCGGTTACTCCGCTATTGAGATTAACCTGCTGTATCCTCTGTACTGAGATCAATTCTAAGGCTTGGGTGGCGACCAGAGTATCAAATTAAACTACAAGTTATCATACAGATGTTAGTATCATTCCTGACATCCTTGCAAGAAGTTAAGAAGTCGAAACATTTTTACTTCTCCAAAGCTCAACTCTTCTTATATTTTGAGAAAATAATCTGATGTTCCACACACGCACACACACTATTCTTTCTTTCTCTCTCTTTGTGTCTCACTCACTCACACACTCACTCACACACACACACACACACACACACACACACACACACACACACACACACACACACACACACACACACATGCAAACGCACACATTTTATTTCAATCACATAGTTTGATGTCAGATTGTTGCATTTTGGATGGATAATATTTGTGTGAATGTAGTCTGATGAAAGGCTCCATGTTTCATTCTAAGGTGTAAAGTATTGTGGATTTACTATAATGTTAATGTCATATTGCACGATACAGTATAGTTTGAATACTGTATGTTTACATTTTGCTTGGACAACAGTGGCATTTTTTGGATATATTTGTGTGAATGTCTAACTTAAGGCTCCATGTTTCATTCTAAGGTGTACAGTATTGTGGATTTACTATTATGTTAAATGTCATATTGCACTTTCTATAAACAGTATAGTTTGAATACTGTATCTTAACATTTTGCTTGGACAAGGGTTGCATTTTTTTGGATACATTTTGTGTGAAACTCTAACTTAAGGCTCCATATTTATTTTTAAGTTGTACAGTATTGTGGATTATGTACAATTTGATATAGCCCTTTCTACAGTATTAATAATGTATGTAAAATTAAAAAAAAATTACACCGTTGTATTTTTTATTCATGTGAATGTAGTCTCCATGTTTCATTTTAAGTTGTAAATTTAAGTTAAATTGTTGATCTAGTATTTGAAGTGTTTGAAAAAGTAATTCAGTATTTAAAATAAAAATGACATATATTGTTAAAAAAAAAATTTGTTGCATGTTCCCTTTTTGGAATTTGACCCCCTGCCCGTCAAAGGGTCTCTGCACGGCCCTGCTAAAGAGTCCTCAGCAGGCCCGTTGGAACTATCTTTTGGGGGGGTGCTGGATATCGGCAGCGGTGCGTGCAGCACTATCCAACACGGCAGTAGACTGGATAACATTGTATCTCCGGCCGGGTGCCGCTTGGCGCAGCATTGCTGCTTTTAGGCTATTTGGCTGCTCCAACCCAAGTCAGCCCAGCCAGGCGATAGTTAAGTTTCGGTTTTCGACTCCGAATTTGGTGGTGAGTTTGTAGTCTGATTCTTCAGAGAAGAAGGGGGCAAAAAAACAAACTCTGACTCTGTACTGAACCAGAGACACTCACTAAAACACAGCACATGGAAAACATCAGCGGGTCAGACCCCAGGGGCAGGATCGTCCCCTCTATGCCCCAGGGCGGTGGTTGTAAGTAGTGTGGTAGAACTGTTGTGTTGCTGATCTGAAATCAGGCGACAATTTTCCAATGAGTACCTTGCTATGGAACGGAATTCTGCCTTATTTTTCCTTAGTTCTTTAAATAGTTCCCAATAGTCTTGTGCCTTTTATTTGTGGTTCGGTTGGAATCGGCCAAATGCCCCCTGGGTTCCTTTTAGTATATTCAAAGGAGTGAATGTGATTCCGAATACTGTGACAGTGCCTATGTATCTTCTGTCTGCATTCTTGAAAAATCAATTCATTGATTCTGTAGCTTCCGTGTTTGATGCAAGCGTTGCCGATGTGCACCACATTTGCATGATGTCTGCTGTTCCCAGAGTTGCAGGAGCCAATCCCATTCAGGATCATCCACTATTTTGAAAGAGTTTCTTTCCAGCATCTCGCCAGAGCCTACCTTGATTCTTTCTCTCAACACCTCCACCATGGAAATGGATTCTGATCCCAGAAGCCTCCTCTACGGTGGGCACATCCCCTGGGTTTAGGAGTTACTAAAATGGTTCCTTCCATCTTTTGAAAATATCCCCCAGTTGAGGTCAGAGTTTCCCTGCACTTGCCGAGAACAGTTTTTCCTGTCGACAGAAAGTAATTCTCTGTGGCCGACAAAACCCCTGGAGCAGCAGGCTTTTTATTCAATATTTTTTTCTTTCAGTGCCAACTCTGAAAGTCTATATTTCCGAGATTTGTTCTACCGGTTTTGCCAAACGAAAGAGTATTTACAAATGTACGTACAAGGTGGAATTTGTGTTTGGATGATACACAGGATTCATATGTTACATGAGATTCTATTTGGCTAAGTATTTTTGAACACTTAGCCAAATCTAATACCTGAGAGGGCACAATGGAATTTGGCATTGCGACCTATGACCACGAAGGTCAGGATGTAGAAGAAGATTCTATTAATCCTTTTACTGAAAGAGAACATTTGTCCCATTGAACGTAGATTTCAAAGAACCCAAACGGTCTTCTTTATGGGTTCTAATGTCCTTTATGCAGACCCTGGTTTCCATAGAACCACAAGGCACCAGCCCAGGATGTTGAATGGTAGAAGAACAGATGGAGAGCGCTACGCTCACAGGTCTTTTAATTTTATATGAACTGTATCCTCCTTTTCAAATTTACTAACATTAGCATAAAGATATTGAACTGTTTATCTTGAGTCTGTACCATGCCAATAAATGTTTAATGAGCATTTGTGAAAAATGTTGCATCTACTGAATTATAGGTATATTTACGAATAACTAATATTTCCCCATCACACTTCATAAATCATCTGCAAAGTAAATCACAGGTTTTTCATTTACATTTTCCAACGATGAAGACAAGTACTTTGAATGTAAATTAATCTGAAACCAATGTGTGTTGATTCCCTTTAACATCTAGGGTTGTCAAGACTAGGCTTCAAATCTCAAATCATAGATATCCCCCTGATTTGGAGGTTAAAACGCCTTTGAATCATATGAATCCCCCTTATTTAGAGGTTAAAACGCTTATTTAGCTCTTCTTTCCTTTCAATTGTTGGGACGTCATACAAAATTATCAACACTTATTTGAATGCTATAAGACAATTTAAGTACCATGTCATATTTTAGCGTGGCCATGCGTTCCATCAAAAGTCCACAAAAAAAGAAGCACCCTTCTGTCTGACAGATTATACATTAAATGTTAATGCTCTTCTTCCCTGACCACTAATAATTTGGTCTGTGGTGCATGGCAAAACGATTCTGGAAAACACCACAAGCAATTAAACGAATCCCAGCTCCACATTTCAGGGGGCTGAAGCTCCGGGGCTTTGCTGCTGGCTCTGTAACAAAGCTGATGGCAGAGCCGTGGAATTTGGCTCTGGTCGTACGGCCAGCATGTCTGAACCAGGCGGTCACTGCACTGACCGGGCTGATTTTAACCCCATTTGGCAGTTGTCGACTAATTTCATAGTCCGGCCGATTTGAGCCGTGCACGCCTATACATCACTATAGCTGTCCTCTTTAGACCATCATGAGGACTACTATATTCATTGCTAAACCCTTAGCATCCAAAAATAAATCCACAAATTAAGTGAACTAAAAATGCATATTGGTCATCACTTGAATCCTTCCCAACCTCCCCACCTGGACCAACCCGATGCTCCTCTTTTTGTTTTCATTAATTTTCCGTTTATTCTGGTCTCCCAGGTTCTTCTTTTCTAAGAAGACGTGTGCTGCCAATTATCCTCTTTTCTCATCTTGTATGAATACGAGCTTCCTTCCAAAAACAACTTCAGCCACAACAACAACACCACCATCCTCATTGACAAGCCCTGCCTGACCCACACAGCAGGATCCTATCTGTTCCGTTGAGGAAATTAGTTTACGGTTGCCAAGGAATGGAAGCAAAGACAAACAATGGAAGAGGAGTCTGTAAAATACAGCCGGTGAAATGAAAGACTTTAGAATGTCATGACAGTTTGATGCATTACTATTTCCTCTGGATTAAGTTTTTATGTATGCTCCTATATTTCCTTTCTTCTACTGAGGATGCTGTTATGGACGTCTGATTATTTTATCAACTATAATGTTCCAAAACAGCTTTTCGTATAATTGGCTTGGCTGTCTTAAATTGTCTATATTACAGAACAGCGATGGATATCGTTGTTTTGTCAGTTGTCTTTAGCTGCAGATTGAGCCATTGTCTTGTTCCCGAAAACACAGTTGCACATTCCTGAATGTTAAAAAATTTAATTTAATAAAATTTTCACTGACAGAAAATATAATGTTGATTATTAATAGTATTTTAACTCATTTGTACATGGAGGAAACAGGATCCTTCTCATTCACCTTTCCAGGTGAAATAGTTTGAATGAAATCTAATTGTAAATACTAGCTCTTTGCTAGCATTTATGATGAACGCATTCCCTATTATGATTTCAGAAGAGTTCTGCAGCTGTCTGTGCGTTTCTCTGACTCGACTGCGATTTTTAAAGATAATTTCATGTTTTAATAATGCTATTTTGAAACATGATAATTTATCCAACATGGCACTAATCCTTCCAGTCTCTTGACTTGCATTTGCTTTCAGAAAATTACTTTCATATCTTGTTTACATCTCTTATAGACTCCGGATAGTTGCACAAGTTGCCCAACCATTTGTGCCCATAACTTTCATTGTCACGTAATCCACTGCAAATGGGACCAGGCACGCAATAAAGTGACAGCCTTATGTGTGTGACCCCTCAGCCCGGTGTCCACCACATTCTTTGTTACATGTTAAGCTACGCTATCTCCTGTCTCCTCAACAGCTAAAGAGACAGTTTGTGGGGAGTGTGATTTCAAGTGTGATTAACGGTGGATGTGCATGCCTAGAAAAGGGAATTGTGCCACAGCAAGGAACATGATAACACAAGGGAAGAGAAACACATGTTGGCACACCCCATGATAACACTATCACCGCCTTGCAAGGAGTGTGTGTGTGTGTGTGTGTGTGTGTGTGTGTGTGTGTGTGTGTGTGTGTGTGTGTGTGTGTGTGTGTGTGTGTGTGTGTGTGTGTGTGTGTGTGTGTGTGTGTGTGTGTGTGTGCTGGAGGCAGAGCGTAAACATGCAGTGTAATGTTTGCACTGGGGATCATATAGATAAAAAGCAAGCCTGTAATAGAAATCAGAGAGAGGAAATGAAAAGAGGCTGTTTTAGATACACAGTTCTGCTCAGCATTCGGTGAGCGGCTGAGTCCATAAGGGACAGTGAAGGCTCTGCAGATATCCGCTTTTCTCTGTCAATACGATAAGAGCAATGTTAACTATTTAGTTAACGAAATCATTTCTTTCTAATGTCCGAAAATATGTATGTATTATAATGTTCCAGCTAAATAAGAATTTTCTCAGAATAATTTGGATTCATTGTAAGTACAACAGGCGTGTAAAGGAGGGTTTATTTGATGTCTTTGTAATCTGCAGGAAGCTTATTTCCTGGTTTTCATCTGCTGGAGCTACAAGGTCAAGGTTAGTGACGAGCTTCATCAGTTAAGCTGCTTAATGATTTAAAACATTCACAACATCATTCAGCATCAGACGGAAACGCCTGTGTGTGTGTGCGTGTGTGTGTGTGTGTGTGTGTGTGTGTGTGTGTGTGGGGGGTGTGTGTGTATGTGGGAGTGTGTGTCTGTGTGTGTGTGTGTTGGGAAGGGAGGGTTCCTCGGATATTATGCCGCGGTAATTGACAGTTATCTTAATTTTCATCGTAGGACTGATGAACCGGAACTCATATGAATTCATAACGTAATAATATTCATTATGCATAGTGGATTACACAGAGATAATATAACATGCATTATAGTCAAAGTACTTTTGACCTGGTAACACTAATACAAATGACACAGTATCTAAGGATGGAACTGCTTGGTACACATTTAATTCAAGGCTATACTGGTAATTCCATTAAATTCCAAGTATGAAGTATGTCTAGTACGGCATACTTTCAAACCTTGGAGGTTAAGTATCCTATACAGATACATGTACGAATGTCGATGATAACTAGAAAAAGCATTTCCTGCAGAAAATGCGGTGAGTGCTGTAGTACAAAGTGAGGTTGAAAATATTAGATTAGATAGATTAAGACATAAAGAAATGTGTAATGGCTTAAATCAAGTGAAGGGATTTGAACAAAAGTTCAAAAGTCTAAATGGAGTAAACAATGTAAACATGCGCACCATTTAATAATGTAAATGGTTGGAAAAAAATAAAGTGACAGCTGAAGTGAAGAGCTGTCACTTTAGCATTGCTAAAAATGCAGGAATGTAAAATGAATTGAACTGACAAATCTGAAAGGTCAAATGTATTGCCGTGCGTGCGTGCGTGCGTGCGTGCGTGCGTGCGTGCGTGCGTGCGTGCGTGCGTGCGTGCGTGCGTGCGTGCGTGTGTGCGTGTGTGTGTGTGTGGCAAGGGTGTGGCCATGGTTTCAACATTGGGTGGGACCAAGCAGTCTGGGAGTGTGGAAGAATTGAAATTAGGAAAAAGTTGACTTGACATATACTTCACAGCTTTGTATTCCTTTACTTTTTAAATTAAATACAACATTTTGTGCCACTCAACATTACAACCAATCCAGTCAGTTATTTTTGTTCACAATATATTCATTGACGTTTTGTCTTTTTTACAACACACACACAAACAAACACCTGCACCATCTCAACAAGGACACAAAATCCAGCCAGTTCTTACTTCCATACATTTTTTTATTGCATACCCATCACATTTGCCAATGTTGAGTAAAATCCACCCAGGTGCATCAATCTCATGGACCTAAATAGAAGTCAGCCCAGGGTTTTGTTACCCCTCAGAAAACATAGATTTTGTGATATTTTCAACCAGGCCTGGCTAACAAGAGATTCTGCCATCATCCTGGCCCCCGTCTCCTTCTCCCAATCCCTTGCTCTTCTCCTCTCTTTCGCTCTCCACACCTCCAAGCCTAGTTACCCTAAAGAGGATGGTGAATTCACTTCAATTGAATACTACATCCTCTCGCCTGATAATAAACAAATTAACACGAGTAGGTTGACGCAAATAAAAAATATCTGAGAAATGATTCAGTCCAGTAAAACGTTTTCTGTAACTATTCAAAACCAGTGAAAGAGGATCTGAATAAAAAGTAGCTAAAACACTCAAGTGAATCGTCTTGGACCGTGCCAATAATTATTGCCACGCGATATCACAATTACCCACATGTACCTTACATGATCCCCGACAATCACAAGAGAGATTGCAACCAGAACCCTCGGGAGTTAACTGTAATCTCTGGTTACACTGCTGAATACTTTTGAGAGGCAAAAGAAAGGAGAGACTAGGCTACTGCAGCTATTTTACGCAATTCAATTCCTTCTCCTTTTGCCAGTCTTTTCTTACCTCGGCCTTTTGTCCTGCTGTTCTCACGTATAAACACAGTCCTTCCTTCCTCCACTCCATACACCAGCTGTGGGTGTCAGAGATGCTGAGGGTAAATTGTTCATCCGCTGTAAAGGCTTGACTGACTCAGGAGCCCTCTGTTCAACCATTTGCCTCCGTGGCCTTCTGCCCCGGCCCAGACCGTGAAACACAACAAGACAACTCCATATCATCGACCGCGGCAGCAGAGAACAGCTCTTTGGTGTACAAACACTAACGATTTTCCTTCGTACTTTGTAATCAATGTTATTTGTGACAGTCCCCCTGAACAACCCTTGGGTCGCAGGTGTTTCAACCATCAACCCCCACCAGCATTAGCCACAGCCCTACAGCAATGCTTTTGCATATTTGGATGTTTGCTATACTAATATTCGGAAAAACCTGAATGAGAATTAGCATCAGTGCCTTAGGAAAAAGGAATACATCCACCATTTAATATTAAATATTAACATGTTGACTAGAGGTAGAATGAGATGAGGACTCACGGAGGAAGGCTTCGGTCTGCTCTCTGCTGTGGTCACATTACATGAGGAGCGTCCACAGCTAGGATACAGAACCAAGCTACGGAAAGAGCAACAGAAATGGTGAGCAAAGCCCTCTCAATCCGCACGTTCTTCCATAGCTTGTCCTGTCACAGTTAAGCTCCGCTGAATTCAAACAGGGGCCAAAAGGATGAGGATGAAAGTTAAGGAAAGAAATGGTTTGCAGATTCACACAAGCCCCTGGCCGCCCCACACACTCATTTTATAATAATTTCACACTTGTTTGACGTACACATGCACATGCGCGTATCCCCCCCACAACACACACAAACAGACACACACACTACATCTACAATGGGTGGATTTGGATTGAGTTTGAGTCAGGTGCACATTAGTCTGAAATACATTGACAACCTATCAAGAGAGAGAGAGAGAGAGAGAGAGAGAGAGAGAGAGAGAGAGAGAGAGAGAGAGAGAGAGAGAGAGAGAGAGAGAGAGAGAGAGAGAGAGAGAGAGAGAGAGAGAGAGAGAGAGAGAGAGAGAGAGAGAGAGAGAGAGAGAGAGAGAGAGAGAGAGAGAGAGAGAGAGAGAGAGAGAGAGAGAGAGAGAGAGAGAGAGAGAGAGAGAGAGAGAGAGAGAGAGAGAGAGAGAGAGAGAGAGAGAGAGAGAGAGAGAGAGAGAGCGCGCGCCTAATCTTTGATCTTTGTTTTTATGCACTTGCTCCACTCACTTCATCTCTGTTTCTCTCTCGTCTTTCAGATGTCACGGCGTGTCGCCGGGCCGTCCGGCTGCAGGTCCATCCCAGAGTGTCAAGGCCGACAAGTGGAACCGTAAAGGTTAGTCAGCAGCAAAATGCTTTCCCTGGTAACCCTGTCTGGCTCCTGTTTGGTAACCAGGCTGGTTGTGAACAAACCACCTCCCCATTGTTATTCAGAAGACGGTGCCCGGAGCCGAAAGGAGCCACTGTAATTCTGTAGGGCAAAAAAGGTCACGCACAATCAGAGATAAAAATATATTGCTCCAGGATTGGGAACAACAAATAACTAGCTCTGCGCTGCAGGGCATGCTTTTTCTATCACTGTATCGTCGCACACGCCCAAAGGGTGACGTTCACAATCATATTTAATTCTAAACAAAATATTCTGATGATAGTTGTTGTTTTCTTCCTTGCAGGCAGAGACTCTGACTGTAATAAATTCATACGCTCTGCGTTGGCCTTTTAACATCAAACTGTCTTTTATGTTTCCGAGTGCGCAGACATCCCCCGAAAACACCACACCTGGACGGAAATACACATGCCCCTGACCACACACACACACACACACACACACACACACACACACACACACACACACACACACACACACACACACACACACACACACACACACACACAGCCTTCACAGTTTTTTCAGTTTCAGAAGCACTGCCATTGCAGATCCCTGAGGAATAGAATACAATATAAAACCGGGATAGTTTCATACTATTAGATGTCTGCTTACAGGAAACAAAACCAGCTATAGGCGATAATGATATACAGTATCCTACATATAAGTCCCAGTTATGGGACTAAACGTGTTACTCAATTGAAGCGGTTTTACATAAATTAGCTAACATGCTAATTCATTGGAATACAAATTTACTTTCCATTTTTCTCTTACCATAAATTAATGTAAATTGAAGGCCAGAGACATGGCCTAGTGCAGGGATGGGCAACTTTCATGTTGCCCATCTCCGCATGATCACCGCATGATAAAGACATGACTGTACACTTCAACTAAACGTGAGCTGAGAGAAGCTACACAATTTTGAATTTGGTAGATATGATTTCCTGTATTCTGGTGCATTTTGGCGATGGCCACTACCTAAAAAATCATCCAGAATCATAACCTATGTACGGTATGTTAATTGAACCAACATACATTCATTTCATGTTTTCCATGCTCAAACAGCCACATGAATGGTAAGTATTTTTATCAGTGCAAAGGGCTCACATGCATCATCATTCAATGAAGTCAAAAAACTGAAAAACAGTGGCCCAACATTAAGTGCAACAACTCAATGAACTCAAACCCAACAAGCAGTTGTAGTAGTTGTACTGGCGACTTAAGTGGATATCTTCAATGACTGATATCGCTTCTAAGCAAACTAGACGCATGGGTTTGCCTTCGAATTCTATGAATTCTTCTCATCTTTCTTGACTGAGTTTTCTGTAACTCGATCAATTATTATTATTCTTTTTTTATTTTATTTTATTTTTTTTATTTGCGGGCCTGACTGAGTGAGGATGCGGGCCGCACTGAGTGAGGATGCGGGCCGCATGCGGCCCGCGGGCCGCCAGTTGCCCATCCCTGGCCTAGTGTGTGTGTGTGTGTGTGTGTGTGTATTTCTGAAAAGTGTGTTGCATTTTTGTGATGCGATACTAGATTTGGGTTCATAAACTGGCTTTGAATCACATTTCACAGATGGGCTGTACAGGTTATTCATGTGGGGAACGATGTAGAAAAATAATAAAAATAATTAATGATGAATTTACACAATATATCAGTTTTTTTATTGCGTAAGGTGTCAAATCGAAGACCGATAGTAAAGCAGAATCAGGGACGACAGCATAAAGACTAAACCTAAAAACCTAAATAATTTCTGTGGTACGCCTGGTGCTCCGATGTTGTTCCAGGGCCATAAATAATCTATCCAATGAGATGTTTTTGTTGGTAGCAGGGTCTTATCACCCTCCTCTACCAGCATCCTCTACCTTCCACTGTTGCTCTGGTGTATGCCTCACCCCCTGATCTGTCCTGTTTAAGTTTTGTGGTATATGAGTGAGCGTTGCCTTACAGAGAAAACTGTCCTGTTCTCTAGGTCTAAAAAGTACAAATATTTTTTAATTGCTGCTATTAACTTTTTCAACGCTTCACTTGGGAAGCCAATCTGCACCCTGCTCTTAAAGACTGCGCCAGTGAGAGGAAATGACAGACTTTATTTCCCTGTACTTCAGATCAAACATTGTCCTGGCCCTCTCTCATCAACATAGTGTTTTGATGACCTCTCAAACTGCTACTGTTTGCTTTGATTACAATACACACCTAAAGCACCTAGTTAGGTAATCTTAAGTACCTAGTTAGGGCATTGAGGCAATCACTTCAAAGCCCTTTCAAAAAAGTCGGGCAATAGCTTTGCTATATCTTATGCCTATTGATTTTTACTACAAATATAGTTCCTTTTGAGGAGTAACGTGAATGGCATATCCTACTGGTGTGTCAACATTAGAGCTGCACGGTTTGATTTGGCAACAAAATTTACGATGGCCTCTGGCTGTTTGTTTATTAGTTGGAATTCGATATTTTGTCGATGCTGAGGCTGTGACATAGTGGCATCAACGGTAACACCTCCAGTCATTATATCATAACTGCCATTATCCGGCAACTGTTTATTTTTGTATTATCTCTTGGGTGAAAGGGAAAAAATATTTTGGAAGACCTGTGGTTTCTTCTTCTTGCTAGGATTTTTTTTAATATGGTCTGACTAATCGGAAAAAATTCAGAATGGCTAATGCAACCAGGAGAGACATTTCAGTTGGATTCTCAATTTTAATGGAAGACATCGTATTTTTTCACCCACTTGCGCCCGTAGGTATACACCTCATAGGCTGGTAGGAGGTGGTGGATGAACAAGGTTCACACAATACTATTCACTTAAGCCTGTAGCAGACTCTCTCTATTGGATCAATCCGAGGACACAAAGACCACCATGCATCATGGGATACATAGCGGGAAAAAAAGTGCAATCTGTGCAAATTCTGGGTTTTAAGGAGTGCACCATGCGGGGAACAAGGTATGCATACTCACAATACAGACAACACTACGTAATGGTGGTGACAAATCGAGCAATGCGAACACAGTGAATGTATAGTTGCAAAAAAGCATGTTAAAGCATCCATATAGCCCATCTTCAATTTAATTTGAACTGAGTTTCTACAATGCAAAGGTGAAAGCAGATGGCACGCATTAATCCGAACCATGACTGAAATGTGCCTGCAGTACATTAGGAGAGTCTAGTTTCCTCCACCCGGTGGCGGATAGACGGAACACTAAAGGGACGTATGGATCGGTAGAGAGACGATAGTGTGGCCAGGAGAGACACAACACGTTGGTGCGCTAAGTCCATACAGCGCGACCACAGTTTTCAAACCTGTGGGGACAACCGAGGGAGTGCTCTAACCACGGGGTTATCACGCCACCTCACAGGCAGTTGGGCGCTCGGGGAAGAGAGGGAGATTGCTGTTTGACACATAGACCGTGCAGGGTGTCACCTGCCATCTTGTCATCGGTGTGCATCCAAAAGAGCAGTCGGTTCTATGGGTTGTGACACACGACTTTCCTCCAGACCTTGCTGGACTTGGTTGCTGATGTAAGCATGCTCCCAAAGAGAAGCCTCTTAATCCATTTTACTCCTTTCAAAGAAAGGATCTTAGCGATAGAGTCTCAAGAATAGATCACACCCATTCCACAAGACAATACCTCCTTCAAGTGTTTATCTATCAGTCTTTTTATTGTGTTCCTCGTAGACAAATCGAGATAGAAACCAATCCTGGGTAGAGAGAAGTAGCTGCTATGATCTGTCCTCGGTCAGCAAACATGAAAGAGGATGTGTGGAGAAAGATGTCACCATGACTCACTGGCCGATTTCTTATTCTTACTTATTTAGGCTTGATATCTGTGGAGCCAAATCTTTTTAATTTTAAGTCAAAATCGTATTTTTTTTATTCGAGGGTTGCCCTTTTATTTAAGGGATAACCAAAGAGCCGGTTGACAGCAGAGGTTCAAACTAATTCCACCCATCAGCATGGGGAACTTCGCTAAAACATACAAACCATTTCAAAATGTGTGAAATTGAAAATGTATGTTTCATAGAAGCGAGCTTCACTTTTGAGGAGGTTTTGTTGATGCCCCCTATGTGTTCTGCTCAGCAGTCTGAACCTTTGTATGCTGGTTTGTTGAGCAGTGCTGGATGAAAGGCTCTTTAAAATAGGTGAATACGGATAGTGATGGCCTAAAAGGGATTCCTTCATATATATTTGAAGCTTGTATTAACGGCGTGTTTCTGCTTCAGCAGATCATTGGTAAACGTTGTGGTTCCCCCTGGGTTGTAATGAGAACTGCGCCCTTGCATACCAGTCACAATTATTGTTGCCTAACAATGTGTTAAAATTCAGTTTGTTTGATGACAAACAAATGCTCGTTCGTTTCCACAAACAATACAATGAGCACAGCGATATCCTTGACATTATCGCTGCGTCACAGCCTATTGACTTTATCATGATTGTTCATTTGAGTGGCGTCGACTCCCGTTACATCTGACTTCAAATCTTAAAATGCAAGGCTGGATGGTACAATGTATGAATCATAGCAGACACTGCGGGATGTATATCTACAAAGCTTTTTGAACAAAAATGACCTTGTCAAGCATTATAATCCATTCTGTCAAACCTACTTTTTTGTCCTTTGTCCTTTGAAAGATTTCAATGTGTCTTATATGATCTTTAACATAATGAACCTTGCTATTTTATCACTGTTAATCAAAATAGACGTTTTGAGAAAAAGGAGTCAAACATGTTTTTCCCGGACGCTTGACACATTGAGCATGATAGCCAATGTTCAAGTTCAAATCAGACAGAATTTTTTTTTTTAAACACAAATTTGAGCGGCTTGAGTTGTAATAATTCCCATTTAAAAGTTCTAAAAAACTAAAGTTTTGGCCATTATCCACACTCGGTTACCACCAAATCTGTCCCAGTTCACATAATGTAGAAATTAACCCGCAGGCTGTTCTAACCAGCGGAGAGAGTCGAGGAAACTCTAATTGTTTATATTTGATTAAAACCTGTCCATATCTTGGTTTTTACAGCTTATTATCTCTGTAAATCCTACACCTAGATACGTTATGTTTGTTCAAATTGAGACCTATTAATGGGGCTCATCTTGATTATAGCCTTTCACTGTAGATCACATTAACTACTATCCTAAAGTATCACTTATCAATAAGTGACTGTTATCATATGGTGCCCTTTTTCATCTTTAATGGCTTCCCAAAGTGGCTTCTGGCTCATCTAATGATAATAATTATTCAAGCGGCTAGCATGCGCTGAAGCTAAGGTCCAGTGCTCGTGCTGCTACCGCTGCTTGCTGTTATGACGGGGACCCGCGGTCGTAAGTCCTCGTTTGAGAGTCGACCATGATCTGTGCCCCAGACCCGGTAAGACTTACTGATGATTCATAATGAAAGAATGTGACCCTGCATTCATTTATTGTCTCAGCAGCCCCAGCTGGGGAAGCTGTGGAGGAGAAACATGCACACACTTCCATCAGGGCTTGACAATTTGCCACGGTGTCTACCTCTGTACTTTATGTGTTTGTGTGTGTTTGGGTGCGCATGTTGGTCCATAGGGGAATGTGTGTGCGTGTGTGAGAGGGAGACCAATTAAGAGATATCCAAATCCAAAAAGCCTGAAAAAAATCATAAACAGCATACACAGATATGCCCATGGGAATAGAGAGTTTGTGTGTGTGTGTGTGTGTGTGTGTGTGTGTGTGTGTCTGTGTGTGTGTGTGTGTGTGTGTGTGTGTGTGTGTGTGTGTGTGTCTCTGTTTGTGTGTGTGCGTATGTGTGTAGTAACAGGACAGTGTTCCCATGAAGTGCAAATAGACATCCACAACAACGACAACGTGTCGCCGTGACAACATGCACCGCAGAGAGGAGGCGAGGGTGGGTGGAGGCGGCGAGATGGATGGATGCCACGAGCCTCCACATCAGACGCCGTGATGGGATCTGAGGAGGCTGCTGCAGCTTCTGAGAATGATCATACCTCTCCAGCTTCAACGGATAAAACGCGACACGCAGCCCGGTCTGACGGCTCACACACAAAGTGACACGCACACATCCTCATTATATATATTTGTCCCACCGCAGTGCCATTTCTCTGGACGGGTTTCATTGTTCTGCTCTGTCAGATGCTTAATTGTATTCCGTCCCAATATGAGATGTGTTACGTACTTCACGCCACTTAAAAGGGTACAAATATCCCCCCCCCCCACAGAACGAATGCTTTGCCCTATTCACAAATTGAATTGGTGCTTTGAATTGTTGGTGGATAGTTGTGTGTGTGTGTGTGTGTGTGTGTGTGTGTGTGTGTGTGTGTGTGTGTGTGTGTGTGTGTGTGTGTGTGTGTGTGTGTGTGTGTGTGTGTGTGTGTGTGTGTGTGTGTGTGTGTGTGTGTGTGTGTGTGTGTGTGTGTGTGTGTGTGTGTGTAATAGTGGTACTTTACTAATCAGTCCAGTTGGTAAACATTCCCTGATTGACAGCCAAAGCTGAAGGAATATAATCGACTTGGCTTAAGGGCTCAAGCTTTTTACAAGATACAATTTGCAGAGTGCAACGGTGTAAATCACATTCAAACCTCTTATTGTGTTTGTCTGCTGACTTTGGAGTGTAAGAGGGAGTAAGGATGTGTGTGTGTGTGTGTGTGTGTGTGTGTGTGTGTGTGTGTGTGTGTGTGTGTACTATATGTGCTCAGGCATATGAATTTTACATGAGCTGATGACAATTCCGAGGCTGTGGGTTGAGATCTCAACACCACAGAACACTTCTTTCTTTGGCTTTTGAGCTGGACACTGAGTTAAAGTAGCCATCTTTTTTTATGTTTAATGCCACCCCCCACACACACACACACACACACACACACACACACACACACACACACACACACACACACACACACACACACACACACACACACACACACACACACACACACACCGGAAATTGGTGTTTGATGGACATTGTTGGGGCGGGAGGGTGGGGGAGAGGTGGGGGAGGGTGGGGGAGAGGTGAAGGTAAGATAACCCTGTGAGCCCAAGGCGAACACATTGTAAATTATTATTATTAGTGAAAGGGCGGGGCAGAAAAGGGCAGATTTGTGTCCTATCTCTGTGATCTGATCTAACTCAAACTACAAGAAATGAGAACTGAGGAATAGAACAAAACACCTAAGCGTTTCACAGTGGTCGCACTGCATATTGTGTAATAGCCGACGCAGACAAACGCATACAAATATTTACACATGCGTTAACACACACACACACACACACACACACACACACACACACACACACACACACACACACACACACACACACACACACACACACACACACACACACACACACACACAAAATGCTGCTCGAGTACAAAATACATGTTTTTTTCCACTTCCATTGTGTTTATTTTCCTTTGAAAAAATGTCCATTAGCATTGGTGTCTGCTGTCTCTCTCCCTGTACACCCCTCTCTTTACACACACACACACACACACACACACACACACACACACACACACACACACACACACACACACACACACACACACCATGGTGACCATCATGGAGGCATGCTGCTTATAGCTGACAGAAGCCTGGGCCCGCCTCCTGTGTCTTGCTGATTTGCTCCTACCTTGGTTAAACTGTAGCCTGCCTTAGTTACTAGATCATACTTTTTATTGTATCTTTCTTTCTATAATTTTTTTATAGTTGACACTCTGGGACATTTGTGTGTCATTGGATATGTTTTTTGATAAATAACAAATGAAAGGCTTCATGGTCTACCAGAGAATGTTCCAATTCACCAACTCTTTCCAATTCAACCGTGAAGTTTTGTTATATTTTTTCTGTTAAGAGCGTTCAGATGTATTCCCAGGTCGTCGGTAGGAGTGACTAGGGGGTGAGAACCGACGCTTTTGACTAATGCATCGCGCGTTGTCAGAGACCCCCCCCCCCTGAGTGCGGGCGCTTGACAGTTGTGAGGAGCCAAACAGTGGAGGCCATATGCCGTCTTTGAAAATACCTTCTTGTGTGAAAACAGGGACCTTCTTCCAAGATCAAATGCCCCCCGTCCCATATGGTGTTGCAATATCACACATCAAAATATCCCATTCACATGATATTGTTTTCATAGTGTGTGAACGTCACGGTACATGGTGCTATTCCAATTCTGACACACAATCTCCACTGCATTACCATCTTTTTTAAAATACATTATTTTCTTATATTCTTTTGCCCTTTCATTTTGCTTTACATCCACCCATACATATTTTCAATAGCCCATAAATATAGACAATCAAAAGTTATTTACCAGGGTATTGTCTGATCATTAGCCTTGTAGATATGCTTTGGCAGAAAGGAGGAGAGCCATACCTCTTAGCCTGCCCCTTCCAGGAACAGCTGGCGGTTTCACTTGATCTATTGTGGTAATATAGTGACTCATAAACAGAACTGACACGGTCTATACCTGTGGAAGATAGGAGGTCAATCTAAGCACAGACACAATACATTCATTAAGGAGACAGTTTGGGAGAAAGGGGATTTTTCAAAGAGTGGACCATTTATTTGGGACCTTGTATTTTGACTAGGGTTGAAAGGTCGTCCTCTTCAATTCATATTCATGAGTTCCCCCGCAGGAATCACAGCGTGGAAGCAGAATGAGAGCTACTGCAACGTCACATGATGAGGCATGGAGCAGAAGGGAAGTGGTTTACAGTAGAACATACATAAGACCACGTCTCTCCTCAAAGGCCCGAGCTTGAAATCAAATGATGGAGCCACTTGGGAGGCAGTGATGTTGGGGGGGGGTCAGGGGCAATAGCACTAGCTACAGGGGCTAACAGACGGTTTGTTGAAGCAGAGTCTTGAGTAAAGAAAGAGAAGGGGTGTTTTGGTGCTACAAAAAATAAATAAACGACCTAATATTCATATTCCCTGGTCCGAGACACATTGTTAAGTTTCAAGGCAAACTGCATACACTGATATTTATCAGTAGATAGTAGATTTAGTAGATATGTAGTTACGTACTATTAAGTTGTTAAGCAGTAAAGATCCAGAGCTATTTAGTATGTCATTCTGTACGTGTGTTCGTTAATATAGCCTACACAATTGAATTTGAGGCACTTTAACAACCAGTTTTTCTTTATAGTTTAGTTTAGCTTTAGATAAAGCCCATATGCTTTTGATCTGAGCAGCGTATTAAGCTTTATTAATCGAACATTCTGTTTTGTCGGGTTCCGATGAGAAATCAAGCACACACTTCATTCTGAAGTGTTAGGGTTCGATACATAATAATTTCTACATGGAAAATGATTTGGCCTCCCCAAAAATTATTTCTCAGATGTAGTAATTAATAGATTAATTTAAAATTGCAGGATTTCAAAGGATTATTGACCAGCCATGTCACAGCAGATTTTCATTTTCATACATTTTTGAAAGTGAAGATTTGTATTATGTTAACAAATATATTATATACAGAAATGCACAACAGCTGGAGATTCCTGCATGGCTGGATGTGTAATAGGTGTTATAACAGGGCTTTGTTGAATATTCAACACCTTCAGAGTGATTCAAGACCCTTGGCTTCGTGTCGGGGTCCTGCCTCACACTGTCTGGGTTTATTCATTATTACCCCTTACGGAGTTCATAACTCAGGGTCGTCTGGAAATGTAAATACATATTGTTTGCCTTGAAACGCAACACGTGTCGTTGCGTTTCATGCCTGGCAATCTGACAAATGGGTTGTTTGTGGTTTCTTAGGTTGAGCAATAGTCTAGTCAGCAGATAGCATGGAAACAAACATCCACAACAGAAAATGTAGAGAGTTGTGCTCGCACGAAGAGAACGAAGTATAAAATATTTTTTAAGCAAAGCAATGTGTTGTCACCATCAGTTCCAGACGGATTAGCCTCTCAAACCGCCTCTGAATGTAAATGTGAGCCGGTCAGTGGTTAATGATGCTGCTGTTATTCTGTTGGAAAATATGTCCGCATTGGCAGTCGACCGATGCCCTGATCAAAAGGTTCAAATGGTTTCTCCATACAAAAAACACAAAAGAAAGCTTTGTTGTTTGTTGGTAAGATTGAGCGTGTTGAACTGTGATCCCCTCAGCTTCTGTTGTGGAAATTGTGGGTTAAATGGCTGAATTTAATAGTTTATTTTTTGTGTCAAATCAATTTTATGAGTAGGTCATCTCTTAATTCGTTAATCTAATGTGGTTGAAAAGGGATAAGAGGAATACCCAGGACATGCATTTAAAACATTTGATCTAAATCCGCCTTTAAGATGGCCTGCAATTACAAATCAACAAGCCGATGGTATTATTAGGATGCAGGACCCCAAATCAAATCGCGCTAATGAAAGCACTTTAATAAGGAAGTCCTGTGGCCTCGATCAGAATACAAAGCAGTTCAACCCTCAGAATGTACACGAGCCACCAGAAGAAGGAAGGCATTTGCAGGCAAACAGTCCAGGGTTGTGGGGAGGGGGGGGGGGGGGAGGGAGGGGGGGGGGAGGGAGGGGGGGGAACCCTGGCTGAGTGCTGCTCATTCACCATGCGTCCTCCACAGGCTGAGCGCAATAATGATATGATGAATGATTGCGGGATGTGGACCGTGCTACATTAGGTAAATAAGCGACTCGCAGAGGGGTTACTCTGAAAAAAAGGATACCCAAAATGGGTCAGGAGACACCTGAACCAAATGCAAACGCTTGCTAACGTTTTCTGACAGAATCACACAGGGAACACACTAGGGTTGAACTTCCCTTTGAATCCAATCCCTCCTCATCCGCCAGGTAAATGAGCAGCAGAGGCGGGGGGAGCTTCGGCGGCTGCAGACATCGTAGAGAGGAGTCACGTACGGACGCAGACAGATACAGGAGGACAGGAGGCTGAGCTTCAATAGGCGTTCTCCTGCCTGAAGAACAGAGGTGCACCGTACACTACGAGACACTGGCCGATGGCAGACGGCACACCCAGGAGATACAGTCTGACTCGCGATACCTGCTTTTTAAGGATTAGGATGGCGGAAATAGTGGATTTATTCAGTGGGGAAAAATAAATGATTTGCAGAACACACGGCGACATCTGTGATGTATTAATATTAATCATTGTCAATGTAAGTTGATCCCTTATCTTAAATTGTCAACATATCAGAAAAGGTGATGGATCTCTTAGTCCTGGTGTCGATCCTGTTTCAGACGACACACCTGGTCACATACACAAATGAAAGATCCACTGCAGATTAACAAAAAAAAGGCAGAAAGAAAAGCATCCCATAATAGATTTTTGATCCACTGCAGATTTGAAGGTAATTAAGATAGTCCTCAGAGGGCCAGGAAATGCAATCCCCACCTCCTTTAAAGTAAAGCGAATTCCTTTTCAACTTAAGATCTGTTGGAATCAACAAAAAGCTGTGTGTGTGTGTGTGTGTGTGTGTGTGTGTGTGTGTGTGTGTGTGTGTGTGTGTGTGTGTGTGTGTGTGTGTGTGTGTGTGTGTGTGTGTGTGTGTGTGTGTGTGTGTGTGTGTGTGTGTGTGTGTGAATATTTAAGCATGTGGTTAACTAGAAAGATGAGGATATTTAAAGCTGTTGACACTAATCAATAAATCAGAAGTTATTTTCCCCGATTGCTCTTGAGCGAAAGAAGAGGCTTGAGCTGGTCTTTGAATGTGCATTATGTTACCCACTGTTTGATGGTCCTATACTACATGCCCTGACAAACCACCCGAGGCCGGGCATCTCGGAGCCTATAACCAATAAAGCCAAGTTAGATAGTAGATGGGTCCAAGTACAATCAGGATAGTGTAACTTTTATAGTTCGAACACATTATGACACTTAAATATACAAGCTAACTCTAATAGGATTCAAGGCTTCTGGAAGAACTCTCACTCTCCCAGGATTGTGTAGAGAAAATGCAGCAGCACACCTACAAAAAATACATGTCTGAAAAGGATAAATAAGCAATTTGTATTCATGTGACTCCCTATTTGCTTAGATATGGCGTGATGGTGTTGTGTAGGACCGGAATACAGCAGCATTATGGAGGCAGCGGCAGCAACACAAACTAAGAACAAGGCAAGTAAAAAAAACAATGTATTAAACAAACTGACAAACAATGGTAGATGCGTCCATTAAAGTACAAAATAAACAAAAGGCAAGTGATGCCATTCTGATGCAAGACAAAGACAGATACACCGGGTGGATGGAGCGAGGATGCTGAGGCCCCCGTTAACACACACACACGATTTAGTCTGAAAATCCCCAGCAGCACAAAGGAGGATAAAGAAAGCCGAACTGTCACCGTAAACGATCGCATTTTAACAACCCCCTGCTATTGCCGTGAACATTATCGCCAACATGGCGAACTCTGCACATAAGCATGTGGTACGTGTCCAGCGGTCCTCGCACACCATAAAACCCCCGCACGGCCGCTCGTTGCGCGTCGCACGCAGGCAATCCGTCGCCGCGGGAAAAAGGCGCTATTCCGCGACCGCCGCTGCGCTGCGCCTCGCAGGGGGGGCTGTCAGAAGAAAGAGCTCGGCCTTTTTCCCTTTTTTTGTTGTCGGAGCTGTGGTCATGTTGTTTGGCTTGGGGATAATCAGACATTAGTTATCATTACCTGGGTGGCGGAGCAGGTGCGCAGGGCACGGCTGACTGGAGCCTTAGTAAACACAGCAACGGGGAGACGAGAGCGGGCGGCAAGCCACTGGAAGCTGTGATACCAGCCTCCACACACCAAACTAATCTGGCCGCCCGCCGCGCCACTGTGTGTGTGTGTGTGTGTGTGTGTGTGTGTGTGTGTGTGTGTGTGATTATGTGTGTGATTATGTGTGTGTGCAGAATCATTACATGTCCTGTGGGTGTTTGTGATGTCTGCATGTGCATGTGTGAGTGTGCACTAGCATGTGTGTGTGTGTGTGTGTGTGTGTGTGTTCTGTGGGTGTTTATATGTATCACTTTCATATCTGTTTGTGTGCGTGGGGGGGACTATGTGTTCATTTGCAGCAGACGTACTGTGACACGCCGACCCGAAGTTCGGCCTCCTTCCAGGCTGCGCCCAAAGCATCCCTCTGAGTGCGCCACATTGTGTGGGGGACTCATCTTGGTTCTGGGCCAAAGCCGCATCCTCTGAAGGGGTTCCGTTTCCTTTCCATCACACTAATTGATTTGTGCCGCGTGCTGGGAGCCCTTCTCCCAGTGTGATATATCTACTGATGGAGAGGCAACTATCCTCAGAATATTCACTCAAACACCTGGCAGACGCACTGTGTGCACTGCATTATTACAGGCGGGAGAACCAGCACAAAACAGAAGTCATTTGTGGCCCATCGAGGTTCTATAATCAAACACTAAATAAAATATAGTACTTGCATGAAATAAAAATAAATGACGTCAGCTTAAAAGGATTGTTTCCTCATGTGGATTGGATCTGTGGATAAAGTGTGCATTTCCTTTACGCTTTCCTTTGTCGGCTGTCCACTTGTTCGCTTCAAAGCGTGTGTCAGCCCATTGACAAACCAATGAACGCCGCCCCAGGGGAGGGTAGCTGCCCGACCCGCAGGGTCACACTGGTGTCCACCTCACATCTCTGATTCTGTTCAGATACGCGCGCGCGTACAACTGCCCCACCTATTATTTACCGGAGGAGACAGAGCCGGAGAGGAGAGGAGATTCCCTCTGACAGCCAGCAGCTGTGCTCGATGCCTCCGTCCACTTGCTCTCTGGCCTTCGCGCCAGTCTGACGGGCAGGGGGGCAGCTGTGTAGATATTCACCCCCCCACCCCCCCACCCCGTGTCAAAGCTGATAATAGCCCAGCCTTGCTCTGAACATAGGTGGGTTCAAAGCCGCGTACACAGACGGGCGTGTGAACTGATGTGTTACGATTATCTGTCTCTTTTGCTGTAGTCGACCCCCAGCCCCCCCCCCCCCCCCCCCCACCACCTTTCTGTGCTTCCTTACAAAGACACACGCAAGGACGCAAACAATCATGCACGCACACACACACTCGTGCACACCCACGCATGCTCGCGGGCATGCCTGCACATATGCACACAGAGACCTTGCTTTACAAACACCCATACACAAGTATGTCAAAACAAGCGGGCATGTACACGCATGCATGTACTGTATGTATCATGCACATTTTATTTGATCTTCCGTTTCTTAGGAGCTCAAAGTAAGAGGCAAGATAAAACTGTTTGTTTCTCTGACTTGTCCTCTAAGAATCGGGGTGGAAAGTTTCACCTTTGGAGTTGTGAAAGGCACAGTTGTAACCTGTGAAAAAGAAAGCTCATTACGATTCATACAGATGGAACATTACCTTCCCTTTCCCTTGTTCGTTTTTTTCCCCCCTTCTGTTTTGTCATTTATTCTTTTGTTTGGGAGGGCGCAAGGGTTTGGCTCGATGACAGAGGACACAAAAAAAACTATATTTTTTTAATAAATACATTTTTAACTTCATTTCCATATTCAAGCAGAGGTTATTTCAAAGTAACAGCGCGTAGGGCTTTTGATAAGCCACTTTGTTCTAGAATTCAAGCAAGTAATCAACAGCCAAAGCAGGTGTCTGTGTTTAGATGTTTCACACTAACAAATATATATATATATATATATATAAATATTTAGGGTACTATTCTTCCCTATTTATTTAAATTGTACATACATACATGTTAATCTCATCATAAAATATAATTTCAGCATATAGGAAACCTTGAAATGAGTGCAAGCATTGTGTTTGACAGCTCTGTTCCGCATGTTTATTTCTTTCTTTCGTTGCTATTCCTTATTTGACTTTCTTCTCTAAACCCTTGCATATGGAGACATCTAAGCACACACATCAACCACAGGTGGTCGCACGAGTTATTGCATTTTTGCACCACAAAAGAGGAATTCTGGGTGTTTAATCAGGTCTCACAGTGTTCTCACAGTTCTGTCACAGTGTTGGATGCCGTTAAACTCGTTCCATCTTCCCTCGGGGTTAAACCTCATTCTTCCCTCTCACACCACCTGGAGCTCCCAGTGTTAGCATTAGCATGGCTCCTCTCCCCAACCACACATTAGACTGCTGCAGCTCCCAGTGTTAGCATTAGCATGGCTCCTCTTCCCAACCACACATGAGACTGCTGCAGCTCCCAGTGTTAGCATTAGCATGGCTCCTCTTCCCAACCACACATTAGACTGCTGCAGCTCCCAGTGTTAGCATTAGCATGGCTCCTCTTCCCAACCACACATGAGACTGCTGCAGCTCCCAGTGTTAGCATTAGCATGGCTCCTCTTCCCAACCACACATCAGACTACTGCAGCTCCCAGTGTTAGCATTAGCATGGCTCCTCTTCCCAACCACACATCAGACTGCTGCAGCTCCCAGTGTTAGCATTAGCATGGCTCCTCTTCCCAACCACACATGAGACTGCTGCAGCTCCCAGTGTTAGCATTAGCATGGCTCCTCTTCCCAACCACACATTAGACTGCTGCAGCTCCCAGTGTTAGCATTAGCATGGCTCCTCTCCCCAACCACACATTAGACTGCTGCAGCTCCCAGTGTTAGCATTAGCATGGCTCCTCTTCCCAACCACACATCAGACTGCTGCAGCTCCCAGTGTTAGCATTAGCATGGCTCCTCTTCCCAACCACACATGAGACTGCTGCAGCTCCCAGTGTTAGCATTAGCATGGCTCCTCTTCCCAACCACACATTAGACTGCTGCAGCTCCCAGTGTTAGCATTAGCATGGCTCCTCTCCCCAACCACACATTAGACTGCTGCAGCTCCCAGTGTTAGCATTAGCATGGCTCCTCTTCCCAACCACACATTAGACTGCTGCAGCTCCCAGTGTTAGCATTAGCATGGCTCCTCTCCCCAACCACACATTAGACTGCTGCAGCTCCCAGTGTTAGCATTAGCATGGCTCCTCTTCCCAACCACACATTAGACTGCTGCAGCTCCCAGTGTTAGCATTAGCATTGCTCCCCTTCCCAACCACACATGAGACTGCTGCAGCTCCCAGTGTTAGCATTAGCATGGCTCCCCTTCCCAACCACACATTAAACTCGGGCTCATTATTCTGCATACAGTATTTCCTGGAAATGTATATTCGATTTGCGACGAAAGCCCCCTGCACTTGAGCTCAAACCCAGATTTAACGCCGGTGTACCCATTGCTAATGCAAACAAAACGGTGTGTTTATATATATTTGGAGGACTGTTCAGCGCTTCTTGGGTCTTGTGTATCTTCCGTTCGGCTGTGAGACGCTACAAAGCTCAAGCCTCGCTCTCCCTTGGGCTTCCAGGACGCGCAGATTAGCTGGTGCTTCATGTACCAGAGGTGACACATGCTTTAATATCTCCTGGACAGCTCATCAGAGGTGCCTGGTATGGGGGGGGGGGGGGGGGGGGGGGGTTTGACGCTGGCAGAGCAGCATGGGGAGGGGGGGGTGGCGTCTGTGGAAATTATCCCTGCAGGATGTTCCAACCCATCCAAAGTTTTGATCTTCGGCATGGAAGCGCAACGGGGGGAGTGGGGGGAGCTGGTCTCGAAATCAAAGCCTTAAAATACATGAAACATGTTCTAATCCAATCAGTGGCTACTGGTTACACTCTGGTCCCAGATCAGAAGATGTGACTGTCCGCATCATCCTCATCATCAGCGTCTGCCTGACACTTCATTTGCGATTCAGACCCGAGAGCCGCCGCTATGCTCCGGGGAACCCATGTGTCGTTGCTATATGGTCTTCCAGCAGCACTCGGTGGTGCTGAACTGTTGCAGCACAACTATGGAAGTAATCGGCCTTTTCTGATTTTGCAAAATAAAAAGCCATTGATTATATAGCACTGAATATTTATGCATTGAAACGACGTATCCGATTTCACGATGGCAGTATACTGTCGGCTCTGCGCACCCGTTTCTCTCGTTCCACAGTAGGCAGCGGGCTTCAGATCGCAGCATCACACCAAACGTAGGCAAAGGGACCTTGGATCACCCCGAATTGGTGCCCTAATGAATAGGGCTCTTAACCCACTGCAGTTACCCTTACGCTGCATGCAAATCCAGCCACGTCAGTGCAATCACACACACACTTCACATACAGGCATTAGTTCATTATTTATTTCATTAACTGCAGTAGGGTTAAAAAAAAATGTGCGTTCGTTATTACAAAAAATAAGTCAAACATAATATTCCCCCTCCCCCCCCCCACCTTGATATTAAACGTGCTTAATAAATTCATTAGATTTGATTAGCATTTAATTTACCCCATACAGTGGATAGGGGATTTAGTAAGGTCCACAATTGTTGCTTCATTCCCCATAAAAAGCTACAGTCAGTGTTTAATGATGTTGATTTACCTTTAAGCATTTCCTATTATTGTGTAAAATGCTGTTTAGAATTAACGGCTTGTATCAAGAAGGAAAGGCCCATCGTCACAGCCTTTGCTGTTGGACATGGCTAAACCCTGCTTTGCACACGCTTTCCAGCATCAGTCGGGTATCCAACGAGTGACGCTCTTATTCTCGCTCGCTCTCCTTGCTTGACCACGATCTAACATCTAGGATCGATTGCTCTTCTCGAATTTTGCATCTGAATTTTGCACACTGAATTTTTAACGGTGAATATTCGATTTTGAATTTTTTAACATTGAAAAATAAATAAATTCTGTGAAAAAAAAAATCATAATACATTACTTAAAAGCATAAGTATTTAGTGCTTAAAATTCAATGGCTTTTTATTTTATATTTTTTGATGAGACAGATTTACTTTCATACACAACCGTCAAACTCTTGGTTATTATTTCATGGCGGAGGTTATGTTTGCACTGTTTGCACTGTTATGTTTGCACAGATATCTCAGCAGACTACAGATTTGCACCAGATTTGGTGGATAGCTTCAGCTTGACAAATCACGTGTAACAGCACCAAATAATTACCCCGAAAGGTTAGTTGGCTGACCACCCCAACCCCCATTCCCACTTCCTGTTTTCTTGAATTTCTCTAAAGGGGGGGCCTTGTGGGGTATCATGGGACTCATTTCGGAGCAGCTGATTGGCTGTCTCAAAACCAGGCACACTTCTTTCCAGTTTATTTCTTGGCATTGGATTTCTCGTATCTAGGTAGATTAGACACACACACACACACACACACACACACACACACACACACACACACACACACACACACACACACACACACACACACACACACACACACACACACACACACACACACACACACACACACAGAGAGAGCGTATATATGCTTGTAGGAACAAAACTTAATCAAACCTGTTATCAGAAAACCTATTGCTGTGATGAATGCCTACCAGAAGCCTCTCTCTCTCTCTCTCTCTTGGACGGTCCAGAGCAGTTAACTGGTCCAATGGTTTATTCATAATATGATATCACCTGCAGCACTATAGTGATTAAAATGAAGTCATCTACACACAGGGGCACTTTTAACAATGGAAACACATGGACCTTGTTGTCTTATCACATCTTATCACTTAACACATGTTGTCTTATCCAGGCAACCCTTTTTGAGTATCAATATTCGACTCCAAACAACCGCTTCCTTGTGATATTCCTCTGCTGCTTGTGCAACATTCTGTTTACGAGCTGGTCTATACAAGCCAATGTTGTAATCGTTACTACAAAGCCAGCGTGCATATGGCTCCGTTGAAGTCGTTAAACTGGCTCCGTCCTCCTGAAAAAAGATCTCTTGAGGTGTCCTAGCATTCCACCCTTTTTAATGGCTGCTTAACAAAGCTAATCTTCAGTGCTCTGCCTGGCTCAGAGCAGAGTTTAGGAGATGCAGGGAGCAGGTGACTGCTCGCAGTCGCACAGGCTGGCGAATCAAAGGCTCATTACAACCTCTGGTTTTTCTTTTTTGTTGTTGTTTTATTCTTCAATGAGTTTCTGCTTGCCTGCACGGAAACAATGATTAAGATTCTGATATTCATTATCGGCCCTCTCTAAAAATTGCTTTGGAAGGGTGGTAGAAAATCTGTACAAATGATAAGAATACAACTTAAAGTGGGGAACTCTGCTAAACAGTGAGGCTCACTCAGGGACCACGTCTGCTAAGCTCTCTGCTTTCTACTACTTTGGAGATGAACTGCAATTATATTTTTCAAGGGATTTATTTAGCCAATTTAATTAAATTTTAACATCGTCTGATAGCTGGTTTGTTTGTGTCTTTTTCCACACATGCACCAAAAGTTCAGTGCGGATGAGACGATAATTAGGCTCTGAAAAGGTCTATGGAAACGAAATGGAACACATTGTTCAACCCCCCTGTTACAGAAATACAAAAGGGGGAACCGTAAATAGCGCTTGAATACATTTCATGCAGGCCTTAGTCCAACTACCTGGCTCTGGTTCCTGGCTCGGTCTGGGTGGACTCCTGTCGATTTCCCGCCTCCAGTGACATCAGACAAATTGGACAGCGCTAATTCCCTGGATGTCCATCTACCGGCCATCAGTCTCACCTCTCTCCCCCACCCCCCCCCCCCCCCCACACACACACACACACCAGCATCATACTAGTGACAAGCTCCACAAACTTTCGACACAAGTTGTGCATTTGGATGGATGATCATTTTTTATCAATATTAATTCATCCTCCGTGTTTGTATTAGTACACCTGAAGGATTATGGGGAAATTGATTGATAGAAATGCATTTTTAGAAGTAATGAATACCGCATTCCAGGGCCCTTGTGCGGTCTCCCGAAAGAACCAGCTTTGGTCTGCAGCCGAAAGTAAATGTCATGCGGCCACTATATCAACGTCTAATGAAATGCAACAGTGTCCTCGCTGGGCTACCATGAAGCAAAAAAGTCCACTCAAATGAGCCACACTCACGCAAGCATGATTTAATGAAGTCTCAAAGGCAATCCATAAGTCATTTGGGCCCACGGATTCTATAAGATTTCAATAAATCGTATGTTATCCCTGTGCCACAACCACGAAACCAGTGGCGGTTGTGGAGAGTTAAATATCCAGACAGACACGGAGGCTGTGCTGGAGGGGTGTGGTGGAGCTGGGCCTAGTCCACCTCAAGGTCCAGCCCCTCCCCAACTCACTCATACAACGTTGTAGCACACGTTCAGGAAGTACCCACAGAAGCTCCAGCTCCTGTGAAGCCCCCGGCGTGTCACGCCTCTGGCATGAGGGACATACCTCAGCGTAAAGTAAGTTGGAACGACGGAAAAAAATAAAATTGCGGAAAAACCAGTGACACTCGTGTATGAGTGAGATGGTCTGATTGGTACCTGAATGATACCTGATTCTTTCTCCCTAACCAACAACGGGGAAGTCAGAGTATCCCTAATACACTACATTTAGCCTTCGATGCATTTGTTGTTTTGACACATACATAACTAGCAGAGGTGACCTCATAGTCAAACACAGCAGAAATGCTATCAAAAAGGAAACACATTTTTCTTAATTATTATTAGGCTAATTATTAATAATTATTTGCAACAACATGTTGTTCTTGTCGAGGCTATGTGGTAGAAGCCCTATGCACACGGTTTACAGCCACACACACACAGACGGTAATAAAAGGCGGAGGGCGGTCGGGGAGGGTAAACACAGATAAATGCAGTTTACCCACCTCTGATATGGCAGAAATAGTTTATTCACCTCTCAACAGTTTATGCACCTCCAAAATAAAATATTCAGTAGGCCCGCCACTGGTTATAAACCTTAGACAACAGCCTCCGCAATCAACAAAAGCACCCCCTGGACAACATAAGCTACAGAGCAGGTCCGCTGACATAAGGCTAGCATTCGGGCAGCAAGTAGCCAATTGGACAAGCCACGCACCATGACACAAGGCCAGGAAGCCATATACAGAAATCCAGGGCATTAATGACTGCTAGGGGAAGCACAGCCCCCAAATGCCCCACCTTAGCGCCGACGCTGATAGCTAGGCTGCACTGCACTATCTGCGCACACCCCTTCTGAAGCCTCTCTCTCCCTCTCTCTATTTCTCTCTCTCTCTCTCTCTCTCTCTCTCTCTCCCTCTTTCTATTTCTCTCTCTCTCTCTCTCTCTCTCTCTCTCTCTCTCTCTCTCTCTCTCTCTCTCTCCCCCTCCCTCCCTCCCTCTCTCTATTTCTCTCTCTCTCGATCTCTCTCGATCTCTCTCGATCTCTCTCTCTCCCTCTCTCTATTTCTCTCTCTCTTTCTCTCTCTCCCTCTCTCTATTTCTCTCTCTCTCTCTCTCTCTTGTTTCGTTCTGTCAAGCATGGACCATTCGTTTCAGTTTTTAGGAGGTCTGCTTCAAAAATCTGAAATATTGACATATATATAACTAGAGGGTGCAATGTACTATTTACGCACACCCCTTCTGAAGCCTCTCTCTCTCTCTCTCTCTCTCTCTCTCTCTCTCTCTCTCTCTCTCTCTCTCTCTCTCTCTCTCTCTCTCTCTCTCTCTCTCTCTCTCTCCATCCCTCTCTCTCTCGCGCCAGAGAAACGCTCCCATTCAGAATGCATTGGTTTACATTTCGTTCTGTGTAGCACGAAAAAAGTCAGACAATCGTGCTCTGGGACACGATCCAATAAATTAACGTTTGTGCGCATAAGCATGATATCGCGTGATACCGGGTTGATAATATATATATATATATATATATATATATATATATATATATATATAGAATACATAATACAGTATATGTATATGTAAAAAAAAACTGTTTACAATACCTTATTACTTTGACACCGTAGGTCCTATGAAGTAATTCATCAAAAGAGCAAAAGGGTTTGGCTCATTATAGGCTGCCCTACTTGAAAACTCACACCGCTTCTGAATGAACAAGCCTTCTCCTCAACTGGTATATTCTACATGCATAATACAACTTAATGTTTCATTCAACAAGGATCATTAGAGATTATAAATCATTCAGCCACTCTGCCAGAAGTACGTCTGACCGCATTAGTTGATTAAAATGCCATTGAAAAAGGATTTGGGGATTTTAGTTTTTTCTTCTAGCTAGGCCAGGCTGAAGGTGGAGCCGTTTATTGAAGCTGGTGTAAAAGTTTAGCCATCATTTGGGAATACGTCCAGAATACGAACGCAGTTATGATTCAATAAAATGTGATAATAATATTGTAATTGTTGGGGGATAAACCCTGATATGAATCATAAATGGCTTAGAGCCCTATCAAGGACCTCTGATGGAAAGTAGCACACTTTGTTCAACGAGCCATCAATGCAATCCCACACAGCCTATGAATCCAGTTTAAGTTGTAACTGTTGTTACATTATAATACATTCAGGTCACTGCCCCTGCAATAGCAGTGACTCCAGGAGCAGTGAAATTGTCCGGGTTTAGCGACTACATTATTTCTGATGCATTTTATCCCAGGAAAAGAAACACAATATATTTTCAGATTGTAATCCCTAAATAGAACTCACACTGCCAGCTGACCCAGGTAATGTGATGCAACGGTAAGGCCACACAAACACTGTGTGCATGCCACATATCCAGAACAATTGGACAGACATAGATACACACATATAACAGACAGCTAGCCATTATTAGAGGATTGAATCGACTGATGTCATAAACCAGCAGAACGTCTAAAAAAAAACATCTGAAAAGGCTACCTAAAACCTCTGGGGTCTTATCATGTTAATGATCGGCAGAGGCTCAATACTCCATGAGATACACACGGTACTCAGACATTCAAACCCAGAGGCCTAATCTCACAACAGCTGTCCTCTTCAAAGGTTCCTTGGCATGATGAAAGCCAATCAGCCTCCAGGATGCGTCTTATAACTCGACGGCATCAACCATCAGACACACACATTCAGCCAAACAAAGACACAATTGGCGCAGACAAGTGGTCAGACATTAGGGTAGGTTGATAGGTGGGCGGAGGATGTTGGGGTCTCTTCTCTTGAAGTGAGCTTGATAGCTAGACTGCACCAGTTATCAAATATTTACTGAAGTTGTCATGTAAGATCTGCATTATAGATGAGCTGTGAATGAATGCGGTACATTATGGTAACTTCGTGAGTTGTCATTGTCCAGAACAGAGAATCATAAGCCCACAGGGCTTCCTGAGTGATAATGAATATGCTAATGCTTTAATAATTAATAATAATTGGCCACTTCTTTCAAAGTGCTTCCCATTACAGAAATAAGAGGTGGTTGTAAATTGTGTTAAATTCTAATAGTGGATAATCACAGCTACAAGTGGGAATGGAGGAACGGACTCTGCAGTCCAGGGAAAGGCAAGCTAGCATTCAGATTCATGTCGCGTTGTGAAGAAACGCGGAGAATGAATGGTATTTTCAAATTCAGCAGCTCTTATGTTTCTATTCCACCTTCCACCAAAATAGGGGACATCATCCTTATCACCAGTCATTTGCCAAACACAAAAGTTTTTACGCTTATCCTTCTGTATGTGATGGTTGGCTGTGAACTACTGTAAAGAAAACAAAAGCACACTCCTTATCCTTTAATGTCTTTCTTCAGAGTTCAAATACCATATATGGGACTGATTGGTTGTTCTATATAATGCACCATCTTATCCATGAGGTCTTTTGATCATGGAATATGGATAGAACTCTTGACTGGCTTGATTTTCAAAATCGTCTAATGGTTCCCAATGAGGGCTTGGCTGAGGAAGACTGCAATGTACAGCTGGTCTGAATACTAATTTGAGTAGTGTGGCTGAACCCAGAGGCCAAGCATGTGAGCGTGACTGCATTCACAGTGCTTTCAATCTCTACAATTTTGTGCGAGGGAGATGCGCAAGTCAGAAATCTATACAAAACCGGAATTGAACCCTTGCGCTAATCACCTATTGTTGCATCTTTTGCAAATTGCTTGGCCTTGCCGAACAAAACAACATCATGTACTAAACAACCTCTCATCTTTGTGTGTGTGTGTGTGTATCTGTGTGTGTGTGTGTGCATGTGTATAGGGATCGACCGATACCGATTTTTTAGGGCCGATACGATACCGATATTTTTTCCTCAGCCTTAGCCGATACGCCGATACCGATTTTCTTGAGCCGATTATTATTATTTTTTATTATTATTTTTTTTTAAAGGAACATTTATTGAACTTCAATATAAAAAACAATATTTAACAAATAGTAAAAACAGGTGAAGTAGAACAAGTAAGAACAAGTAGATGAACAATATTTAACAAATATTAAAAACAGGTGAGGTAGAACAAGTAAAAAAAAAAAAGAAAAAAAAAAAAGAAACGGCGAAAATCAGCCGCGTATCGGCCGATACGATACACGTAAAAACCGCGAATATCGGCCGATAATATCGGCCGACCCATATATCGGTCGATCCCTATGTAGGTGTGTGTGTGTGTGTGTGTGTGTGTGTGTGTGTGTGTGTGTGTGTGTGTGTATGCTTATAAATGTGGGAGAGTTTCGAGTGGGTCTGTAAGTGAAGTGTGTGTAAGAGAGCTCAGTAAAGGCTCCTACATTACAAGTTACATTGCAAAACATACTCTGCAGATGTTCAGTCTGCAGGCTTCTTCCTCTCAAAGTGCATTTCCCACATGCTTTGCACCAAGTGTTCCTTTTCTCGATCCCCGGTAGAGTATGAATTGTGTCTCAATGTGAAGCTCTCTAATTGATATATTTCCTAACCTCTTGTGCTCACACACGATACAGCAAATGTGAAGTGTATACAAGGAAGGTGCAGTACATATTCACAGCCAAAAGTTAGATGAGAAAGTCTCTTGTGTGACACCCGTATGCGAACGCTAGTTGACAGAAAGGAGCTTCTGCGTGGACCTGCACAGGCAGTGGGGCGCATGTCAGCCATTTTGAGTCCTCTCTGTGTATGGCATGACCACTCATTTCCCTCCTTTGTTTTCTAACTTTATTCTTCCAGGCCATGAAGAAGAAATCCCCTAAAGGGTTAAGTAGTGACGTTGCATCAGTGGGAGTCAGGGTAGATAAGGACAAGCAGGGGGGGTGCTGTTTATTTGCTAAAGGTTTGGATTTGAGTGGTATGAGGAGTGGCCTTGGGGGCCTGCCAAGGCCACTCCTTACACTTTGATGAGCAGAGAGAGAGAGAGAGAGAGAGGGAGAGAGAGAGAGAGGGAGAGACTCAGAGAGAGAGAGAGAGAGAGAGACTCAGAGAGAGAGAGAGAGAGAGAGAGAGAGAGAGAGAGAGAGAGAGGAGAGAGAGAGAGAGAGAGAGAGAGAGAGACTCAGAGAGAGAGAGGGAGAGACTCAGAGAGAGAGAGAGAGAGAGAGAGGGAGAGGGAGAGACTCAGAGAGAGAGAGAGAGAGAGAGAGAGGGGGAGGGGGAGGGGGAGAGAGAGAGGGGGGGGAGAGAGAGAGAGAGAGAGAGAGAGAGAGAGAGAGAGAGAGAGAGACTCAAATAAACATGTCCAAGTTTAATAAACATATAGCTAAATTAATAAACGAATGGTGTCTGGCACAAGCAACAGAAGCAGTGCACACACATACCCAGAAACACACAACACTATACACAGATACGCACAAATATGCACGTACAAACACGTGCACACCTACACACAACTGTAAGTACTTTCTGCTCTGGAGCATAATCAACAGAGGTTTGATCCAAGATTCTAATTAACTGTGTTCCAGTTATTTTAAACCAGATATAAAGACATATCATGGTGTGTGTGTGTGTGTGTGTGTGTGCATTGAGCAAGTGTGTGAGTGCGTGTGTGTTTGTGTGTGTTGGTGGGCATGTATTGTTGAGTGGGTGCGTGTGTGTGTGGTTAGGTGCTTGCGTGACCGTGCGTGTGTATTTGCAAGAGTGTATGCGTCATCCGTTAAGATCTTTAATTGGACTTTCATTTCATTTTCTATTTGCATAGAAATGAAGTAAATCACGCGGTGGCTGGGTTCCATCTGATGATTAGGAGTTAAGTTAATTAAGGGTAAATAGGTGAAAAGTAAACACACAACCTAAAGATGCATAAAGATATGGGGACACTTGGCTAAGTGACTCATACATGTTTAGCTGCAGAACAAATTAATATGAGCTCAATATTTACAGCACATGCCATGTAGTTATTCGTGGCATTTTTATTCAGTATATCCAACCACTCAGTGGCTTGATGGTTTAGTTCATCGCTCCGGCTTTGGTTGCATCCATGTGGGGTCGGAAAAAAGAGTTCCCGAGACATTCCCATGAATGTCCTCTGAAGAGGAACAACCACTCAGGAAGGAGGCTAAAGGTTGGTGCGCGACATGCCGACTGGCGACGCCAAATGCGCATGCACCTTCCGAAGAAGAAAGCAAATGTTTGGTTGATGGTAATGAGCGTTTTATTAATTCATTTGAATAGATTATGAACTAACTTTATTCAAAATGTATACCATTTATGGTATTGGATTGTAACCGTTGGTTAGTTTGACGTTATCGATAAGCGTCAACCCTGATAATGTTATGGGAAGTACATCAATTCGACTCGAACAAGCAAAGAGATCAGGAAACCGCAGAATAAAGTTCAAGAGGTTGATTTAGAACTATAAGAATGTAACACAAAAGCCGAGCTGGTCTGCAGAACACCTAGCTTCCGCAGCCTCAGCGCGGCCTTATATCGTCTCTGTGATTCCTCCCCTCAGCTCCCAGTCAAGGTTATCATACAACGCCTATGCATGGCGTCAGCATCAACCCACCCCGTTGTTTTAGTGCTGTTCGTGGTCTCCAAGCACAACTTGGTTTGTCACGTGTGTGTGGCAAACCTCTTACCCAGTTTCCCTCATTCTTAACCTGCCTCCCTCATCCAGTAAGGAACGTCCAGTCCCCTCAACCTTATAAGGGTAGTTCGGAATTTTGGAAATAGGGCCTGATTCCCAAGTTAGCCCTGGTGTTCTTCATCATTGTAGAGACAGTTTTCAACACATTTCATTCAGTCCTTCTAGTTGCAGAGTTTGCTCGTGCTAGGCTAGCGCACGGCAACGGGCAATACTAGCCTGCTAATAAAACAGTCTTACCCACTCCACAGTACACCCGAGGCAAATCAACTATAACTCCAGACGGCCGATGATAAAGAACATCATGTCTAACTTGGGAATCAGGCCCTATTTCGAAACATTAGGTAGTCTCAACAACATCAAAATAATTATATTGTGTAAGAAATATGAGTCGATACTTGTGGTTCAGAACATCAGTTGAGCTTTTGAAGAACCAAGAGTCTCTTTTGGAGACTAACCAAAGACTCTCAGTGTTTTCCATGCATATTTCATCCTACAGCATAAAAGGCAAGATGAGGATTATAGTCCTTCTAAGGGTACAGTAAGATTCTCACACAATAACAAGTGAGGAAAAGCAATATTTGATTTAGGCTATTTACTGGTGCAGCTAACGTGTTGTTTAAACACAACAAGCAACAATTTACAACCGATCTTTTCGGTAGTGTCCATGTTGTTTTCCCGTTAATAAAAGTTCATGAACCCACTCCCCAATCTGGAAATAGGATCACAGCGAAGCATAATTGTGAGTCAAAACAGAAAATGTGGTTCTATTTTCACAAAAAATAAGCTCACATTGTCCCGCTGGCATTGTAATTACTTATAAATAATTACTAAATAATTAATAACCACACATTCAAAGAATTCCCATAAACATTTTGTATTAATATCATAAACACCCACTTAGTCACAGTTAGTTTCCAATGTTTCAATGAACCTGTGTACATACGCTACGAAGCGGGCAGGGAGTTCCTCGAGCTCACTGTGGAACAGGACCCTGAGCTCTCTGTAGAACACAACCTCTTCCCAGATCGATTACTCCAGCAGGGCAGCCAGAGAGAACAGGAGCTAATTCAGTACGCAGCAGTGGCAGTAGCCCCCGATAGGGCTGCTGGCCAGGCCAGCAGAGATGAATGTGGTCTAAGGTTGGGGGCACAGCATTAGCATAGCTTCTAACAGCAGCAACACAAGTGTGTCGGCTCTGAGCTAATGAGTGAGGGTGAGGCCAAGTTGGTGGAGGTTTGCTAACTCGCACTAGATCTCAATGGTTACATTCTCTAACTGCCCTAGTGTGGTTTGTTCAGCAGACCAGAGACTGTGTCCCTTGGCACCAGTGCGTCGGAAGAAACGATACACGTGATGCACAAGTCAAGTTGGACAGATGTCAATATCGAGGGTAAACCTCATATGAAATTGTCAACGGATAGCTGGAGCCTTCATAGGCTGTGACATGTGTTCTCACATGGTTATTTGCCCAGAGGGCTGTATTTACTGTGACAGGGAGCAGCATAATTACCTGTCTGATTCTGGGGAAGGTAATTACACTTGGGGCCAAGTGCCACACTGTCCCAATTGTGTTTCACGAAGGAATACTTTAAATACAAGCAAAGCCCAGTATGTCCGGAAATGGCACGTTGGCTAATCTAAATATCTGACGGCGGTCACCACACGAGTTAAAGGTTCATTTATTTTTGGCTCGGCATTAAAAATACATCCAACAATTGAGTTTTCTGCATTATGAACACATCTTACTATATTTGACAGCCAACAGATGAAGCACAGAAGCAGTTTGTACTTTATATATAAAATACAGCTTTCAGACTAGCTGCCGCCATAGATGTTTAATTCAATGATGTGTTTATTCAGGGGTGTATATCAATGCATTTCAGTGTGTTGAAGCATCTTCTGTGTGTAATCAAACTGTCAGTCTCCATTATTTGACTTATATCCTGGCTTTTTTTACCAGGGGTATGCTGCACCATCTTTATTTGCTAACCAGATTCATCGTGTGGAGACTTATGATCTACAAATCAGCCGCAGATATTACCTTCTGATGGCCCTTGTGAATTGTAGAACAATAGCAATTGTAGATCCAGATTATGTAGAATTAGTTTAACGTTGTCTCTTCATCCCGGCTTTCACTGACCTTCACATTTTTGAGAAATATATCTCATAATTATTTGAAACAAAACATTGGAGGCATATAATCGGTTAGAATGCTTTATGTGAAGGGAAGCTGTAACATGCTGCGATACTACAAGTTTCAGCTTGAAAATAACTTT